>NC_043711.1:95264165-95277177 GCF_006229205.1 Suricata suricatta | reverse complement strand
CGCGGCGGACTGCGGGGGGCGCGCACAGGGAGCCCCAGGCGAGGCGAGACCCCCTTCTGTACCCCGCGCGCCCGCTTGCTCGGCGCTGCACAGTCGTCTGCTTCTGGCGCCCCCTGGTGCTGCGCGCCGCGGGTCTGGGCACCTGATGTTCCGAAACCGCCTCCGCCTCCGGCTTGGGGAGGGGGCGGAAATTTCCTCGGCCAGGCTGGCGCCTCGCGAAGAGCGTGGGATTGCCGAAGGACGATACACATTTCGGGGGAGGATGCGAGGAAATGAACACCTTCACGTGGCTGCTGGTAGTGTGAAATGCCACAGCCTTTTTTGCAGAGCAATCTGGCATCATCTAGCAAAAGGCATCCGTTCCTTCACTTAGCAAATGTTTACTGAGCACCCGCTACGTGCCAGTCACCATTCCCGGAGCTGAGGACACATTCCTGAACAAAACACTCGGGGTCTCTACCTAAGCGTAGCTCGCCGTATGGTGGGGGAGAGAGACGAAAGTAAACAGATAATATTAAGCAAAGGGAAGTGTGCTTTGATAGGGGGAGGCCACAGGACGCCGTGACAGTCAAGAAACGGGTCACCTGACAGGGGGTCTGGGCAACTTCCCAGAGGAAGTGAAGAAATACCGAGGGGAAAGGCCCGAGGTAAGAATCAGTTACTGCTTGAGTCTTTGAGAGCAGCTCCCAAGGGATGGGGGTGGGGTGGCCAAGCCTGAGAGGTCAGATCTGCTGGGCCTCCAGGGCCTAGAGGAGTTTGAACTTTGCCCCAAGGACACTGGGAACCAAGACAGGATTTTCAGCTGAGGAGGGATCTGTTTGGAGTCTGGTTGAGAAAGGTCACTCTGGGCAGGTGGGAGAAAGAAGTGGGGAAGGGAAGGGCCGAGGCCGGTCTTCTCGCCTCTCTGGGGGTCATCAACACTGTGTCTAAAGGCTCCAACGCTGGGCTCCACAGTGGCGTCGGCACCGGTTGATCCAAGGTGGTGCGGGGGGGCGGGGGGGGGGGTTGACACCTGGGGCCTCACCCTCAGCTCTCCTGTGAGCCCACCGCTCCAGACAGGGTAGTGCCAGGCCTGGGGTGGGGCTGGAGGTCCAGAAATAAACCCATAAATAAGCCCCACCCAACTTGTTTTGATCTAGGAAGCAAGGGCTATGAAAACCTGCCAGTCCCACTACTCACCACCTAGATAGAATGAGGGCAGGGACAATTGTCTGTTTGGGACAATTACTTGTATTCTAGTTGCTGGGTCGAGCCTAGGGTAGGGGGGGAAGATGGGCCATATGCAGTCATTACCTAGGATACAGCCCTCTCCTGTGTGTATTTAGTTCCAAAATCTCATGATCCTCCGCACGCAGCCAGAGGGAGGAGTAAGACCATGTCTCTGCTGAAACCCTCCCGCGCTCCTGTCTCACCCAGAGTAAAAGCCAAAGTCCTCACCACAGCCCTCCGCCCTGCTGATCTCACCTCTGCTGACCTTGCCTTGAGCCACTCTCCCCGGTCCCCAGGCACAATAATCCGCCCCCCCTTCTTTGTGTTCCTCCACATCCCAGCCCTTTACCACCACAGGGCCTTGGCACTTGCAGCCACCCCCCCACCACATATACACACACCTCTCTTTCCCCAGATCTTCACCTGGCTGCCTCCTTTTCAGTCTCTGTTTCAACATTTTTCACCAACGGCTCAGCCTCATCAGTAATGAGAGAAATGCAAATTAAAACCACTGCGAGATACCATTTCACACCCATCAGAAGAACAAAAAGTTAAAATTTGGTCAATATCAAGTGTTGAGGAGGGTGCGAGGGCAGCAGGACTTTTGTCCCCATGCTGAGGAAGAGTCAATGGGCACAACCACTTTGAAAAAGTTTGACTTCAGCTGGTAACATTCTACTCCTGGGCCGAAGGCCTCCCAGGGACTCCCCGCCTCTGCCACAGATTGGATTCCGCAAGGCAACACCCAAGCCTGGGCCCCACCCCCCAGACATCCAGATTTAATTAGGGGGGGGGAGCTCCCTCCCCTATTAGCATTTAAAAAAACTCTCCAGGTGATTCTAGTGAGCAAAGCTGAGAACTGCCCAGCCCCAAACTCAGAAGACTAAACCCTTGCTCCTAAGAGCAAAACTTTGGGAACGACCCACATATTTATCAATAGTATCATGGATTAACAAACGAGGGTACAATCCCATAACGGAAGAGTGAATGACTCCGATCTCCAGGGGATGACACGGGTAAGCAGTCCAGGGGCCGCTAGTGCGTAGACACCGTGGCCTGGCCCTCCGGGTTTCCATTCCCTCGGTCGGTCAGGCACCTGCGCCCGGGAAGGGGTGGAGGGCGGGGGAGGGTCCTTTCTCAGATCTGGGCTGTCCCCTCCTTTCTGATTGAATTGTCCCCGCCCTCGCTCCCCTCCCTCCTGTAAGGGGCGGAGACCGCGAGGTGGGAGGGGACTTCGAACAAGGCCTGGGGGCCACAGCCCAGCTAGTGCCCCGAGGGGCGGCCCCAGAGCCATATAGCAGGGAAAAGCGAGCCGACACCTCTGATGCAGGGGTGTCAGGTCCTCCCGGAAGTGGGTGGCCTCTGTGGCGAAGCTGTGGCGAACCGGGCCGGGCGGGGCGCTCGCCCCCCGCCCCCAGCCCTGGGGCGTGGTCCTCCGGCGCCCTCTGCTGGCCGAGGCGCTCCCGAGACCGCTTCTGAGCCGCCTCGGGCGAGGCTGGGCACCCAGGCCACTAACTGGGGTGGAAGCTGGTACACCTGTGCTGGAATATCTACTGTGAGCAGGAAAGGCCTCTGAGAGGAAGATACATTTGAACAGAGGCCTGCATTTTCTACAGGTATCCATCCCCCACTAAAAGTAAAAACAATAACTAAAAATGTGACTTACACAAACTAAAAAAGAAAGTCTCCCTTTATCCCAGATATCCATTTCTCTCCCCAAAGGCAATAATTTTTTTACCAGTGTTTTGTATGATCTCCCAGGGATGGTCTTTATAGAAACAAGGAGACATATATGTATACTGATATGTACATGCCGTCTTTCTGTGCTACAAATGGGAGCCCACATGCCAGTCGATCCCAAGTAACAATATTCAGCGTCTTGAAAATAGCTCCAGATCATTACATGCAGCTTCCTTAGTCTTTTGCAAGACTGAAGACTCCTCAGTTGTATGGATTATGCTACAGTAGCACAATGTATTTAACAAAAGGATTCTCCCTTCCTGAGCCTTTAGATTTCAATTTTTCCGCTACCTTATAAACAAGGTGGCAATTTCCATGGATGTCTGGTACGCACATCTGTGCACTCTGGGCCAAAGGTATGTTCTATAAAATGTTGATACATTTGTCCAAATGCCATCCAAAAAGGTTAAACTAAATTATACTTCCACCGGCAGGAAAGTGAGTGCCCCTTAAAAACTGGCCAGCCAGGGTGTTTCCTGACTTCTTTATCTTTGCCCATCTGATAAAAGAAAGTGAGAACTCCTGGTTGCAATTTGCGTTTCACGTGAATGGGATGGAGCATTTTTACATGTTCCAAAGCCATTCTGTTTCTGCATCTCCACTCGAGCTACCCCTTCATGTCCTTTGGTCGTGGAATTGATGAATTTCTTAACTGCTAAAAGCTCTGTGTATATTAGGCCAATTGGCCCCTGTTGATTAGATCATTAATCAGGTGGGTGAATCAATCAGAGTCAAAGACTTAATCTTGACCAGGAAGAAGACAAAGTCTATGGAAAGTTCAAGGGATGAGTCAAGGCTAAACCATCACCCTTATCCTTCCTTGATTTAAAAAACAAAACCTCTTTGAATGTCTTCCACTTGCCTGAAAGCAAACAGTGATTCAGCCTTGGGCCTATGACTCCATAGGGCCTCTGAAGGAGTCAGAATCACCAGGATATATACTGGCTTTCAAGGGAGATTTTGGGTCAAAGCCTGCTGAATGTGGCCCAGAGTCAGGGGCCCCAAGAAAAGATGTGCGAACCGTTTTCCTTCCGGTGTGCCGAGCACCTCCTGTGTGCCTGGTCCTGGGCGGGCGGCTCCCTCCTCTGGGGTCTCTCTGGCATCCCAAGGTGGGATTTGATGCTCTTACACCCAATCCAAGGCCCATCTGGGGACCACTTAATATACTACAGTGCAGTCATATTATACACCTGCCAAAACGGAGAAGGCTCTGCATGTGATGGACGTGGAATCAAGACATTAAGTGGTTAAAAAAAAAAGTGCAGAACAGCACGCACAATGTAATACCATTTGCATAGAAAGTGGGAGAAATAGGTATTTCTTAGAGACCCACAGAAGCCACCTGTGGAGGGAGACAAAGAAACTAGTAACGGTGGGGGTCTCTCAGGAGGGGGTCTCCGTGGCTGCCCGGCAGGGGTGGGAGGGAGGGGCTTAATACATGCCCCGTCCCCGGTCTTTTTCTTTTCATCATGTGCAAGTATTAGCCTCGTTAATTTTAATAGGGTAGCAAAAGTCGTCCGTCAGAGGACTTGTTAAATACCTAATAATCCAATCAATGGAGTATTATACAGCCGTTAAAATGTCAACGCCTATCTGGATGTAAACCCTTCACAGCCCCATCTCCTAGGAAAACCGTCTGCATTACACCAAGTGTAGTGCAGGGTGTGGCCCCTCCGGCCCCTCCGACCTGATGAGGCGCCAGCCACGACGGGCCACGCCAGGCAGTCTAGGGCTTCAGTGCCTTTGCGGGATGCCCCCTTTCCCTGGCATGTTTTCCCTCCAGATGGCCTCCAGGCTCACTCCTCATCTCGGGGAAGCCTTCTCTCAGCCACCCCTTCTCCCTCCAGTCTCCTTCCCTCATCCCCCTCCCCGTTTCTTTTCTCCCCTGCACTCACACGACCTGACACTGTGTGTGTTTTACTCATTTTGTTGATTGCCCTTTAGAACAGAGGTTGGCGAATACAGCCCATGGATCAAATCCAACCTGCGGTTTGCTTTTACAGGGGTATCTGGGAGGCTCGCTCGGTCCCGCGACCAACTCGGCAGCCCCAGATCACAGCTTGGGCTCTGTGCTGAGGGCGGAGCCTGTGTGAGATTCTCCCTCCCGAGCCCTCCCCTACTCGCCTCGTTCTCTCTTGTTCTGTCTCCCCACCAATAAAAAGACTAAAAAATAAAATAAAAAGAAGGGCCTTTACAGATGACTATTTGCAATAGACTTGAGGATAGGGAACACTAACTTGGAATCCCAATTAAAGCGAAATATAAGTCTTCAAAAGAAAATTCCATTCTTCTCATTTGAAGACCTGTGTTACCAAAAAATTATACTTAAATATTACATTTTTAAAAAACGTTTACTTACTTTTGAGAGAGAGAGAGCGCACGCACATGAGCAGGGGAGAGGCAGATAAAGAGGGGGACAGAGAATCCAACGCAGGACTCAAACTCACAAACCATGAGATCATGGCCTGCGCCGAAGTCGGTACACTTAACTGGCTGTGCCAACCAGGTGCCCCTAAATATTATATTCTTTTAGGTTTATTTAAGTTTTTATTTATTATTTTCTACTCCCAATGTGCCTCAAACCTAAGACCCCAAAGTCAAGAGTTGCATGCTCTGACTGAGCCAGCCAGGCGCGCCTAAATATTACAATTTGTCAACAAAAAAATGTGTGGAAATGTATTTTCTCTTGTTATGTAGGTGCCTACATAATGTCCTCACTACTGAGGCCTAAAACCTAATATTCACTAGTAAACCTAAAAGCTAAATATTCACTCTCTGCTCTAGACGGCTCCCCCTGGGCAGAAACCGTTTTATGCACTGCTATGACCCATGTACCTCGACAGTAGGTGCTTAATAAATATTAGCTGAATGGATGAATGAATGAACTAGACTTTTTAGTGAAAAAAAAAAGTCAAGGGAACAGCATATCTAAGAGGCGGCCTTGTGTGCAGAAGTAAGAAAGATAACACCCACCCCATGGGCACAGACTGTGAAAGGTGACCCAAGAAACTGCTTGCATCTGAGGAGGGAAGTGGACAGGGTGGGAAGGAGGCTTCTTTTTCTTTTTTATGTTTATTGTTGAGAGAGAGAGAGAGAACAAGCAGGGGAGGGGGAGGGGCAGAGAGAGAGGCTGGGGACAGAGGATCCAAAGCAGGTTCTGTGCTGCTCGCAAGACAGCCCAACGCGGGGCTCCAGCTCACAATACGTGAGATCATGACCTGAGCCAAAGTTGGGACCTTGACCGACTGAGCCCCCCAGGTGCCCCTTCCCCCAATCTTTTCTGAAGGATATGAATGTTTTATTTTAGATACACATGTGACTATTTCAAATAAATGACTTTTTGATGGAACAAATCCAACCACAAACACCAAGACAAATACTGATTGCCTCCAAGACGTGGTTTCCTTATTCATCAGGGGTAATAAGAAGGGGATGCTCTGGAACAACCCCGGGTAACCGGAAGGAGGTGATCACCTGGGTCCCAGGCAGCTGCCCAAGGCCCCGAGGGTGGTAGGTGTCTGCGTGTGGGGCCGAGTGACGCCTTGGAGCCAGGCCTCCCCACACCTGGTGCGCTGGGGCCCCGGGCCTGAGACGGGTCGCTGGGATCCCCCCTAGGATCTCCCCCAGGTGCAGAGTGGCGGGAGGCTGACCCAGTCTCCAGGAAAAACCCCAAGGCCTCTCTCTCCCCACCCACCCCCACCTTCCACACCTGTAGACACCTGTGCCTCTCTGACCCGCCGTGTGAGGGAGACCGTGCCAAGCAGGAGAAAAGTGAGAGCACACGATTTTCTCAGGTCAGGTCAGAGTCAGCTCTTAGCTTCAGACTCAAAACAAACTCCAAACCCTGCTCGGTCACCCTCACTTTCCCGGTTGCTCATCCAGCCCTGCTGGCCGCCTTTCTGCGCCTCTTCATACAGGTTCTTTCCCGGAGCAAGGGGAATGCCCTTCCCCAGCTCTTCCGGGAGCTGGGCCTCGGTTCAAGCGTCACCTGAGAGGCACTGATGCAGCTCACTTTCCCATCTCTTGCACACTGGCCCCTTTGATTCCCATGACCAGCAGTGAGTAGTAGGCAAGATTATCAGTCCCATTTTACAGATAAGGAAACTGAAGCTCATCGAGGTGAAATACTGACGTGCCCAAGTCACAGCGAGCGAGAAGCAGAGGGTGCCTGGCCTAATAGGCTAGGACATTGTGATAACCCAGCCGGACACAAAAAAGGTCTCTGTGCCCAGTGGAGCTCACAGGTGAGGGAGGAAGACGGCAGCCGGCAACCCAGCAGCCCCAAGGGACTAAGTTGAGTCAGAGGAGTGAGATCCAAACTGACTCCAGGCTGAGGTCACAAGGATGGGCAGGTGAAAGGGGAAGGGAAGTGAGAGAACACACAGGGAGCAGTGACCAGTGGCCACCATGATTAAGAAGCCCAGGGGCAGATGAGTGTTCCAGGATGTGAAAACAATTCAGGAAGGCAGAGCCCCAGGCCCTGGCCGGTACTTTTTTTTCTCAAGTTTATTTATTTTGACAGGGGGGTGGGGAGAGGACAAGCAGGGGAGGGACAGAGAGAGAGGAGAGAGAAAAAAATCCCAGTAGGCTCTGCACTGTCAGCGCAGAGCCCAATTCGGGGCTTAAACCCACGAACTGTGAGATCTTGACCTGAGCCAAAGTCGGATGGACTGAGCCACCCAGGCACCCCCGGCCGGGACTTTTTAAAATCAAAAATGTTCAAATGGAGTTTAGGAAATCATGATGTTTTTAATATTTGTATTTAATATATTAACACTTAAAATTTTTTTAATGTTTATTTATTTTGAGAGAGAGCAGGAGAGGGGCAGAGAGAGATGGAGACGGAACCCGGCTCCAGCCTCTGATTGGTTAGCATATAGCCCGATGCAGGGCTCAAACTCGAAAGCCATGAGACCATAACCTGAGCCAAAGTCGGACACAACTGACTGAGTCCCCCAGGCACTCCAATATATTAACACTTTTTTTGGTTAATGTTTTATTTATTTTTGAGAGAGAGAGAGAGAAGGAGAGAGACAGCATGAGCAGGGGAGGGTCAGAGAGAGAGGGAGACACAGACTCTGAAGACAGGCTCCAGGCTCTGAGCTAGCTGTCAGCACAGAGCCTGACACAGGGCTCCAACCCACGAACCGTGAGATCATGACCTCAGTTGAAGCTGGACTCTCAACCGACTGAGCCACTCAGACGCCCCAATATTAACACTTTTAAGACATACACACAAATGACTGCAGAGCGCAAAGCTGGGGGCCAGTCAAGCTCAACCACCCATGATCCTGAGACCCTAGGCAGGTCCCTTTCCCTCAACTACCCCCACCACCAGGTCAGAAGCTAAAGCCCCCATGTGTACACACACACACACACACACACACACACACACACACAACCTTCACCTGGCTGTTCTCACTGGTCTTAGAGGCAGTGTTGCCAGATAAAACACAGACGCCCAATTAAATTAGAATTTCAGATAAACAACAAAGATGCTTTTCGTATAAGGCTGGGACAGACTTTTCTTTATCTCAAATTCAGACTTAACCCGGGCTTCTAGTATTTTTACTTGCTAAATCTGGTAGCCCTACTTGGAGAGCGGCTCCAAAGAGCACTTCCAGCACAATCTATAACCAGCCTCCTGTTGATGGGTAATTGGGTTGCTTCTCAAGAACAATAGTCCCATGAAAATCCCTGCACAAAGGACTCTGACCTTCCCTACAATTGTATCTGCAGGGTGTGTTCCGAACAGTGACTTGGTTAATTCTCTACCTGGATTCCTACGGCCGAGCTGCAGAGGCCTCTGAGGCCTCGGACAAGCTTCCTCTGTCTCTGGGGGCAGGTTTTCTTCCTCCCTCGTCTCTGCCATTTCTGCCTGTCTCGCCTCTCTCTCATCCTCTTTCCATTAGGTCCAGCAGGCAAAAGTGTATTTGTAAGGATGCTCGCTCTGGCCCGGTCTCGAACAGTCAAGGTGGAAACCATCTAAACACCCACGGACAAAGTATGGCCCACCCTCCCCAGGAGCACCAGGCAGCCATTACAGATAACACCACGCTGCCGCGGAAAGATGTGGCGGATACATCATAGGAGGGAAAATACAAGCTAACAGGACGAGAAGCGTTTCCCCAGTTTACGTTTCAATCGGAAATAATGGTGACCCGGGGCACCTGGGTGGCTCAGTCAGGTAAGCCTCTGACTTCGGCTCAGGTTATGATCTCACGGTTCCCGAGTTCCAGCTCAGAGCCCCGAGCCTGCTTCCGGTTCTGTGTCTCCCTCTCTCTGCACCTCCCCTGCTTGCGCCATCTCTCTCTCAAAAATGAATACATGTTAAAAATGAATTAATAATAAGCATTATGATTTTTAACACTGTACATATTTGTTTTATAATTTTCAACACTGTATATATTTCCTATCTGTATAACATTTATAAACAGGCGTCACTATTTTTTTTTTTCTGAACCATTTAAGAGTAAGTTAGAGACCACATGTCCTTTACTTTTAAGCCTCTCTCTGCAAATTTAAGAACAAGGAGGGCACCTGGGGGGCTTAGTCAGTTAAGCGTCCGACTTCGGCTCAGGTCACGATCTCACGGTTCTCGTGGGTTCGATCCCCGCGTTGGGCTCTGTGCTGACAGCTCAGAGCCTGGAGCCTGCTTCGGATTCTGTGTCTCCCTCTCTCTCTGACCCTCCCCCGCTCATGATCTGTCTCTGTCTCTCAAAAATAAAGAAATGTTAAAAAAAAAGAACAAGAAGATCCCCCCATGCAACTGTAATGTAACTGTCAAACTTGGGACATCTCACGCTGATACAATACTGTTCCTCACAGACCACAGTCTACACTCCAGTGTCAGCAGTTGGACCAATGACACCCTTTATGGTAACCCTCACCTACCAAGGATCCAATCCAGGACCACACTGCATCGAACACCTTTAATCTGACCTTGACAGGAAGAGTCCTGGCTGTACTGTAGAATGTCCCTCAATTTGGATGACTAGCCTGACGATCCCTTACGGCGACATTCAGGTTAAGTGTTCCTCCCGAGAACCTCAGAAGTGGTGCCGTGTCCTCAGTGCATCCCATCGGGTCACCTGTGGTTCGTGAGTAGGGGAGGGGCAGAGAGGGGGGAGACCGAGGATCCGAAGCAGGCTCTGTGTTGACAGCAGCGGGCGGGAGGCAGGGCTCCGCCTCACAAACCGTGAGACCACGACCTGAGCCGCCCAGGTGCCCGAGGATGCTACCTTTAACCACTTGGTGAGGTCTGCTAGGTTTTTCCATTACAAAGTCGCTAATATTCCCTGTGTGAATAATTTCTGGGGAGATCATTTGAGACCGGATAAATAGTGTAGATGATTTTTAGAGTCAGAAAAGGTTATCACTAAAGCCTTACAACCTGTTAAGGACTGAGCTCGTCCACCTGATTCTAACCTTCACCTTCACGGGAGTCGCTGCCCCGCCCAAGGGCACAAGAGGTTTGTTTTAAAATGAGCCAAGCCCACATCACAGGATATAATAGGATTTCCTCAACTAGCCTAAGGACGCATTTTACCTGAGGTGGGCCCCACCCACACCTACCAGTCAGAATCTCCAAGGACAGGGCCCGAGAGAACCTACTTTACAGTAAGTGACCCCCAGGTAATTCGTGTCTTCAGGCCAAGCTTGGGAAACACCTCACTGAAGAATAGCTGCTTAGTCTCCGGACCTTTACAGCTGCTGGCTGCTGAGGTGGGCTGGCACCAGGGGTCTCAGGGATGGCAGGGGGAAACGTTGGTAGCTCATTGGTTAAGCACTTATTTTGCTGCAGGCCCCGTCCTAATACTTTCTGTGGGTTATTTAACTAGATTGCCATAACCCTATAAGGAAGATACATATTAACCCCATTTAACGGATAAGGAAACCAAGGCAGAGATTAGAATAATCTGTCCACCGGTCACAGAGCTTGCGGCGCAGGTGCTGGGAATAGAAGACTGCATCTAACACGCTTTTGCGCTGCAACACCCAGGGCTGGGTCCCTGCTTGAGCCAATGACTCGCTCTCTGGGGCCTCCCCTCCCTCATCTGTGTAATGGGAACGCTATTAGCGTCTCTCCAGAGGGGCTGGTTAAGAGGCTTCAAGGAGATTGACTTTTCCGGAGTAACCTGAATGCCTGGCTTTGATCATCTTTCAGGAATTAGAGGATTAAATCAAAATTATTTGCGGTGGGTGGGTAGGCGCTATGTCAGGAACCCAGGATGATTGTTATTCCCGTAGTCTTAGCGCCCCGCAGCGCCCATATGGGACGCTCTGCAGACAGGAGGAGGGTTGGGGGTAAGGAGATGAAAACAGGCAAGAAAGCCTCCAGGGACCACGTCGTGGTCGAGGGCCTGGGCAGATCCGGTTTCCACCAGGCGGCGGCCATCTCCTCTGGCCTGCTGGCTGAGTCTCAGGCCCCTCTGCCCAGCAAGGCCTGCTCCAGTGCTGCCCGGTTTGAGGGCCAACCTCCACAGACAGTGAGGGCCGGGCCCAGACTCCAGGAGACACTGCCCCCTTCAGGCTCTCCTTAACACCGCACAGGCCCCCTGGAAGGATGCTCTATTGTAAAAGAGCCCCGTCTTAGTTCCATTTCAATGCGAGGAATATTTATTGAAGGTATTTGGGGCCAAATATGAAAGAGACTGGGGCTCAAGCCAGGCATAGTCCTTGCCCTCAAAAGTTTAACTTCTTTTAACTTCTTAGAATGGGAGACAGCCATTAAAACAAGGAATTGCAGGGGCACCTGGGTGGCTCAGTCCGTTAAGCAGCCGACTTAGCTCAGGTCAGATCTCACGGTTCGTGGGTTCGAGCCCCACATCGGGCTCTGTGCTGACAGCTAGCTCAGAGCCTGGAGCCTGTCTTCGGATTCTGTGTCTCCTTCTCTCTCTCCCCTTCCCCTGCTTACTCTCTGTCTCTCAAAAATAAATAAATAGGGGCGCCTGGGTGGCTCAGTCAGTTAAACCTCCGGCTTCGGCTCAGGTCAGATCTCACGTTCGTGGGTTCAAGTCCTGCGTCAGGCTCTGTGCTGACAGCTAGCTCAGAGCCTGGAGCCTGCTTCCGGTTCTGTGTCTGCTTCTCTCTCTGCCCCACCTCCTCTCGTGATCTGTCTCTCTCTGTATTAAGAATAAATAAAAGATTTTTAAAAATTATTTAAAAAAAATAAATAAATATTGGGGGAAAAATTGCACAAATTATTTACCTGTTTTTTCTTCATGTTTGTATTTGAAAGTGAGAGAGACAGTACGCGAGCCAGGGAGAGGCAGAGAGAGACAGAGGCAGAATCTGAAATAGACTCCAGGCTCTGAGCTGTCAGCACAGAGCTGGATGTGGGGCTTGAACTCACATACTGTGAGATCATGATCTGAGCTGAAGTCAGACGCTTAACCTACTGAGCCACTCAGGCGCACCCCACACAAATAATTTAATGAGGTGTGAGTTGCCTAGCACATAGCAGATGCTCAGAACATTCATTTACTCTGCTGATACACACTGAGTGAGGCTTACAGACTTGACCAGTACCAAACACACAACACGCAATGAAATGTGAATGCCTAACGGACAAGTGATTTTTTAGCATGAATATTCCTGGCATTCACCTCTGGACCTGGGCAAATTATACTTCTGTGAAATATCTGATACATATTTATTCTAAAGTTACTTGTTTGCTTGAAATTAACATGTAACTGAGAGTCCTGTATTATACCTGAATATTGAGCAATGGGGTCACAGCGGTAAGAATTGTGACCTGAGGGAACTTGTAGTCCGGGTATTTATACAAAAGTTTCATAAATACTCTGGGGGCGCCGCGGTGGCTCAGTCGGTTAAGCGTCTGACTCTTGGTTTTGGCTCAGGTCACAGCCTCACGGTTCAGGCGCTGACGGCAAGGAGCCTGCTTGGGATTCTCTCTCTCTCTCTCTCTCTCTCTCTCTCTCCCTGCCTTTCCCCCACTCAAACGCTCATTCTTTCTCTCTCAAAATAAGAAATACTTTTTAAAGTAAGTACTCTGATTGATATCAGAAGTTTCTAAAGGGACATCAGACATGAAATTCTG
>NC_043711.1:95234517-95264065 GCF_006229205.1 Suricata suricatta | reverse complement strand
CCACCGTCACCGTTTTGTGAGATGGGGTGCTGAGGCGGACAAAAGAGTTAAAGATGACGGTCAGGCTACCTCTTGAGCAACCGGACGGACGCGCAGCCCCTCCCCTCAGGGAGAGGTCAGGGGCGAAGGACCTAGCACGAGGGAGTAAGAGGGCAGAGGGAGAGCTCCGTTTGGGCCACACAGACCCTGAGGTGCCTTCCAGGCATGTGGCGGGCAGCTCGGAGCAGCTGGCGGTGCGGGCCTGGAGCCCCAGAGCTGCCTGGTCTGGAACCACAGACCTGGGCCCGTCAGTGCACGGACGGTAATGAACGCCAAGGGAAGAGTGGTGAGTGCGGGGGTCTGCCTGGGGACAGGACGTGCGGGGAGTCTCGGGCGGAGCCTGAAGAATTCCAACAGCTAAGGGAAGGGGACCAGGAGGTGGCAGCTGCCAAGGAAACGGGAAACGAATACGGTAAAGAAATAGTTAAACCAGGACGGTGGTGCCACAGAAAAGCCAGCAGCAGCTTCTGAGAGGAGGGAGGGACCAAGCGCCTAAACAGGGTGAAGACGGAGGGGAGGGCTAACCTGTCTGCTGCGCCGTGTCCTGTCTGGTCTTTGGTGAGGGGCAGGGTTCAAAGCGCAGGGTGGGGGCGCCTGGGTGGCTCAGTTGGTTAAGTGGCTGACTTAGGCTCAGGTCATGATCTCACGGTTCATGGGTTCAAGCCCCGCGTAGGGCTCTGTGCTGACAGCTCGGAGCCTGGAGCCTGCTTCTGATTCTGTCTCCCTCTCTCTCTGACCCTCCCCTGCTCATGCTCTGTCTCTCAAAAATAAATAAATGTTAAAAAAATTAAAAACAAAAACAAAGCGCAGGGTGGAGTGGCTGAGGAACAGAACTGGGAAAGAAGAGAAGCTGAAGCAGCGGGGAGGACACCCAGCTCGGGACGTCTGGGTGTGAACCTGGGGGAGAGTTGGGGGCCAGGAGGCAGGCGGTGGGAGAACCCCGCCATGCTCACATGCTGTCTGCGGAGAGAGCCAGGAGCAGCAGGAGATTCTCAACTTACAGGAGAGGAAGGGAGAAGGCCCAGGTGGAGAAACAAGAAAAGGTCTAGGTGACACTGTGATCCCGTGGACTTCTGGCTTCTTTATAAATTAGGAATATCTACTCTTTATTAAATGACTACCATGTATGAATCCCTCATCACGAACACCTACCAGTTTGTAATTATACATTTGATTATATGTGAAGTCCCAGTGCCTGGCACAGTGCTGGCACATAGTAGGTGTTCAGTAAACATGATACATGTCTGAGTATGAAGAAATCATCTGTTTCTCCAGTAAGGAAATTTTTATAAGTTATTTGGCCAAATGGACTGTGAGAGCTTCCACCACTGCAGATAAAATACTCCAATGCCTGCCGATTCTTACTTACATTTCTAAATCAAAAGCAGAAATATTTTGTCCAGTCATACATTTTAAGAAATCGGTTGATCCACACCCACCTTTGATACCAAAATAACAGATGTCAGCAGAGTAACTTTTAGTTAGTAACAGACCCAGGCATATCCTGTTCTACCTCTCTGAGTTGCTTAAGGGCCGGCACTTTCCGTTTCTGGGCACGGTGAAAGAACTTGGAGGTCTTATTCCAAGTCCAAAGTCCCCATTCCCAAGGAACACCAATCCCCCCACAACTGCTGCTCTTGGAGTTTTCCCTTCAATTCAAAGACATCTCCGTCCACCAAATCACGTAGGCCCCAAACTTTGCTGTCATTCTTAACTCCCCCTTTGCTTTCACACTTCCATTTTTAAAAACTTCCCATTTCTGGGGGCACCTGGGTGGATCAGTTGTTCGGGGATCCAACCTCAGCTCAGGTCAAGATCTCACCAGAGCTCGAGCCCCACATCGGGCCCTGCTGACAGCTCAGTGCCTGGAGTTTGTTTGGTATTCTGTGTCTCCCCCTCTCTCTCTGCCCCTCCCTTGCTTGCTCTCAAACAAAAATGTAAAAACCTTCCGTTCTCTGACCGAATCAGACAACTTTAGTACTGCCTCCCCAGCCCCTGGTCTCTGCGCCTGGACTCCCGCAGCCGCCGCCTCCCCGGTCTCTGCCTCTACTTTCCCTGCTACGGTCCTTCTCCAAATGCAGCCAGAAGGATCTTCTTTAAACCTAGACCAGGTCTGGTCACTCAGAACCTGCCAGCTCCCACCTCACCCAGAGGAAAGCCCCAGACCCGCCCCCGGCCGCCGCCTCACCGGCACGCTCCCGTGGCTGCCCCCTCGCGGCCGCCCCCAGCGTAGCACACGGGCTCCCATCTCAGGGCCTCTACGTTCCCTCCAGGAACAGACCTGTCCCTGGGTTTCATCCAGGTCTCAGTTCAACTGTCATTTTCTTGACCTGTTTGGGATGACAAGGGACTTCAAGGACTGCCACCGTGTGTAACATTAGACCTTGTGATTTCCTGATGTGTAACCGGAGTCCAGGACGGAACTGCTTTAGCCAAAGCTGGGGGCATGAAGGGGAAGGGTAAGAAGACTCATGGATTGCTGGGTACTTACTGGTACTGTCCGCAGCAAGAGGGGAGGATGCAGAAGAGGGAGAGGTGCGGAGGAAGCTGGAGATGCTGAACTCAGGTAGGGCCACATTAACTGTGCGGTCCCCACGGGGTCGGAGGGGAGTGGCCAAGCCCAGGGGAGAGGCCAGCCCAGCACCTGCAGCGGCAGGGGTCCTGCCAGGGTTTTGTGTGTGCGGCCCCTTTAAGACGCAGCTACTCCTGGAAGTGTAAGGCTAGACAAAAACAATACTTCTACGTTTGTTTTAAAGACCTGTAATTAAAGATAAGTAGACATTTGAATACTTCATGTGCAGTGATAAATGCTCAATTTGGCCAAAAAAACCTCTAAAGTTTCCTTGCTGGAGAAATGAATGACTTCCTTACATGAGGCATAGGTGTTATTTACGAAGCACCTTTTCTGTGTCAGCGCTGTGCTGGGCACATAGTAACTGTGTAATTATAGACTGATAAGCAAGGGGTTAATAGCTGGTAGCTAGTTAATAAATAGCAAATATCTCCTGCTTCATAAAGAAATGAGAAGCCAGGAAACTACTATTTTATCGTAGGGAAACAGACTTAGGAAGGGAACACCTCTGCGGACGTGCCAGAGCCAGCAGCGGTGTGCAGAACGTAAACACGCCACGGCCACAGACCGTAACGCACGAAACCCTTCACTACAGCGTCTCGGGGCTGCTGCTGCTGAGTCGTCAGAATGGAGCTGCAGCCACGCCTCTAAGTAAAGTCTTATGTCGGGGGACCCGGTCACGCCTTGCCTCACCAGAGCTCCCAGCTGTGACAAGCAGGGGTTGTGTTCTTTTCCCAGAGAGGACACGCTTGGTGAGGCCCCGCTATTAAAGTGTCAGAAAAGAGATCAGAGCCAGATGGGACTTGTGACAAACATGAATGTCCCCTTAAAAAGAGTGACAGTCTTCTGGAGTCTCCTCAGGCCCAAACCTCAGCAAAATGTGGTTAATGAGGGGCACCTGGGTGGCTCAGTCCCAAGTGTCCAACTCCTGATTTCGGCTCAGGTCACGATCTCATGGTTGGTTCATGGGGTCGAGCCCTGAGTCAGTACTATCAGCACAGAGCCTGCTTGGGATTCTCTCTCCCCCTCTCTCAAAATAAACAAACATTTGAAATAAAAATAAATAAATAAAGTAGTTAATGAAAACACATTACAGCTTGCTAATCAGATAAATTAAGAAATTTATTTATATTTCACCTTTTAAAAGCCAGAACAAAACAAATTTCACTTTCGGCAAGGTCATCTTATTAGAAATACATGAAGTGCACTTAATACAAGGACATAGTCACTTGGTACCACTAGCGAGATGGACGCTCTCATCAGTTCCCTCACATGAAGGCTTTGTCAACTTTCCCTCCTAACTTAGACCTCTCGGTTCTGGGAGGTCTACATGAACTTCTTCAGAAGTTACAGTGAAGACGCTGACCTTAACATTCGGGCCCTCCGAAGCAACAGCACATTAGAAAAAACCCTCTCGCCTGGCGAAGGGCCCGGTCTCTGCCAGGCACCCGGCACCTGCAGACAGCGGGCAGGGAGGCGCCCACAACAGCAGCGCATGCGCACAGGCCCAAAGCGCTCGGTCACTTGCAACCTCAGCTACTGAGCAGAAAAGCTTTCCATGTTCAGAGGAGAGAAAAATGAACCGGAATCTGCATGTCGTTTTGGTCCTGCCCCTACAGACTAGATGGACACTCTCAGCCTCGTATTTATTAATAGTTGCAAAAAAGGGTGAACTTCAAGTTTCTTGAGCCTGTTTCTAGCAGACAGGAGTTGTGTTTGCCTTTTCAACAGTGTGTCTTGTCAAAAAGAGACAGCAGGCTCTGAAACTAGATTTCCCATAACTCTCTGCTCCACAGGGCAGGTTTTCACATGCTGATTTACACACGAAAGCCAGTTTCATAAGGAAACCGTCTGTGACAGAAAAGCAATACGGCAATGCTCAGTTTACTCTAAGTTACCAAATAAAAGATAAAATAACTATAATACCTACTGGAGCCCCCAAACCTCTTCCTTATTCGTGTGAGGCCTCCTTTTCGTGTCTCAAGGACAAGAGTGTAAGCAGGCTCCCAAACAGGGGGGCAAACCCAACCCAGTCACTTGAAAATACCGTTTTTGTTTGAAAATCAGAACCAAAAAGCCACGGCCCTCACATTGCTCTTAGCTGACCCTCCTCCCCACTTACAGATAAATGGAGTTTAACGTTCCTAACCTAGTAACACTTACAGTCACTAAAAATAAATGGTTACACCTTATCCTAAGAAGGCACCATGCAGGCATTTAAGACTGAACCAGTTAATTCTAAGGGTATGCAGAAGTGGTAGGAAAATAGAACTAATCAAAACTTCCAGCATCAGATCATCTTAAATGCGGAACATTCACCCCAACAGGGCTTTTGAAAGTTTCCCAGGGGTGAAGTCCCGCTTCTGGCAGCTGCTGCTTGCAACTAACAAGAGCCCCCACAGCACAGGGGCGCAGTCACCAACCGGATATGCTTTTGCCAGAGCTCACACACCGCAGGGACAGAGGGAGGAGATGCTGGTCTCATGTGTGCCATTCGTGACCCAGAACAGGTCCTGGCCGGCTCAGAGGACCTGAGAGATGAAGCAACACTAAACGGGAGGAGCGAAACTGAAACAAGGGGAGGCGGAGAAGCTGGGTTCCCTTCCAGAAGAGGAAGCAGAAACTCCAGGGTGCAGCTGAGGAGCAATCCAAGACCAGACAGGTGACAGAGTTAACAGCAGGGGAGACTCCAAAGGAAAGGACTGCTATGACCTGGGGACCTTTTTCGCTGTCAAAAGTGGCGACAGTCCACTGCCAGGCCTGCTGCACACTGAAGGTGTAGGAGCCCCACGTCTCCCGCCGGCCGCACGCGGAGGCCCTGGCGCAGAGCCGCTCACTGGTCGAGGAGGGAGCGCTGCAGCACCTGGTTCATCATGTCCTCTTCGTCAACGTCGTAATCCTAAGGGCGACACACAGACGCTTGGCCTCCGCACCCGGTACGGCCGCAAAGACTCTTGTTCAACAGAAACGGGACGGCCCAGCGGTGGGCCCCGGAGACGGCGGCCCAGCAGGAGCCCCGCTCATTTTCGGCGCCAGCCACAGAACTCCGGGCAAACTGTTCGCCCCGTCTGTGCCTCTGCTGCCTCATCCTGAAGATGAAAACACTGAGGGGCCCCCCTTAGACAGGGACTCTGAGGACCGCAGGGCACCACTCAGGGTGCGGGGCCTGGCACAGACCAAGTGCTCAAATGGGAGGACACTGAGTGAAATTTGCCTTTCCAATTCGACAAGGCCTAATTATCTACTTGATTAGAACTTGGGGATTTCATGGGTCTTCAAAGCACTAGCAAAAAGGACAGTTATTCTGAAGTCTGCATCTCAAACACGCTCTTAGACGGAGAATACACATTCTTATGACAACTTAGGAAAGAGTCGTCCTTTCCTCCTTGGGTCCTGAAACGTAGCTCTTAGACTGAGTACTATTCTGAAACCCTCACCACACACTCACATATAAACAGTTTACTTCAAATGGTTGGCCAAATTTATCCATTACTATAACGCTAACACAACATTCAGCTCTAGGGAAAGGATACAAACTGGATGACTACTTTTGGCAAGTAGATGTGTTTTGTTTGACCTAAAATGCTTACAAACCATGTGACGCTTCATATGAAATTCTGCCTTTCCAGCTTCTCGGGGTTGGGACAGAGGGGACCCTGGCCAACACCGTGCCCGGATCTCTACACACGGCAGCTCTGGCAGCATGGCATGTGTCAGATGCCAGCCGGCTGGCAACTCCTCAGGAAGACCGTTTCCAGCACCTGCCTGGCCCCCATGGGCATCTGAGCTTAAGGGTCCCAAGCCAGGCTCTGTAATGGGGAGAAACAACACATACCAAAAGAAGTGGGGAAAACTTGTGGGAAAACACCCAGGAGCAAGCTTCCACCGCGCCTCACCGCGGAGGGCTGGCCAGCTCACCTTCCTGACACCGCACTACAAAGGCTCTGGCCACTCAGCTGCTGTTCCGGGGAGCCCACCACCTCGGTGCCAAGCTCAACGATGGGACCCACAGCTTTCCGGTAAGAGAAGGGGTGTTGCTGTGCTGTTAGCCCAGGGGAGAGATCAGGCCCCGGGCTCCAGACTCACCACAAAGGTGTCGTAAGAAAACTGGTGCCGGCGCTGGATGTGCTCTATGAAGTTGGCGCTGCGGTAGCTGGGGTCCCCCCAGGGCATCGAGGCACATATCGGACAAACCTGTCAACCAAGAGGCATGGTCTTAGGCACCTGACACTCGAGCTAACGTTAGCCCTCTGTGGCCTACACCTGGCCGCCTTTCTTCCAGGGCAGCTTTCCTGACACGTCAGTTTAGGGCCTGGCCACTCCTTCATATGTACATTCATATTCCAGAAAACACGGTCAGTCTCCTACTCAGGTCAAACGACATGTGAGAGCGCCTAACGGCTGCAGCGATGACACCACCCTGTCCTGATCCCCTACTGGGGTCAGGACAACGAGTCAGCCCGGTCGGCGCCTAGACTATGGCCGTTTGACCCAGCACACAAAGTGATCCAAAAGCACAAAGAAAAACAAGGAAATGACAGATGAAAAAGAACCTGAGGAAGTAAAACACAACCTTCTGTGCTATTTTTACAAAGTGAGTGCTGAGATGAGAGGCCTGAGGCTGAAAGGCCCTCATATAAGAAGTCGATTTGGGAACTATGGGGACCGCATCAAAATGACAAGCGTCTGCACAGCGAAGGAAACAATCAGCAAAACTAAAAGGCAACCGACAGAATGGAAGAAGATATTTGCAAATGACCTATCAGATAAAAGGTTCATATCTGAAATCTATAAACACCTTATCAAACTCAACACCTAAAACACAAATAATCCAGTGAAGAAATGGGCAAAGGACATGAGTAGACATTTCTCCAAAGAAGACATCCAGATGGCCAACAGACACGTGAAAAAAATGTTCACTCATCATCAGGGAAACACAAATCAAAACCACAATGAGTTAATGTTAATGGCTAACAGTAGCAACTCAGGCACCAAGAGACGCTGGTGAGGACGAGGAGACAGAGGATCTCTTGTACCTGCTGGTGGGAATGCAAACTGGGGGTGCAGACACCATGGAGAACAGTATGGAGGTTCCTCAAAAAATTAAAAATAGAACTACCCTACGACCCAGTAATTGCACTATAGGTATTTATCCAAGGGACACAGGAGTGCTGTTTCGAAGGGGCACATTCACTTCCAATGTTTATAGCAGCGCTATCAACAACAAAGTATGGAAAGAGCCCAGGTGTCCATCGACATACGAATGAATAAAGAAGATGTGGTGTATACATATATATGTATATACATACATACACACACATATACAATGGAGTATCACTCGGCAATCAAAAGGAATGAAATCTTGCCATTTACAAGTACGTGGATGGAACTAGAGGGTATTATGCTAAGTGAAATTAGAGAAAGACAAATACCATAGGACTTCACTCATATGAGGACTTTAAGACACAAAACAAATGAATATAAGCGAAGGGAAGCAAAAATAATATAAAAACAGGGAGGGGGACAAAACGTAAGAGACTCTTAAATATGGAGAACAAACAGGGTTGCTACAAGGGTTGTGTGGGGGGTGGGCTATATGGGTGAGGGGCATTACGGAATCTACACCTGAAATCACTGTTGCACTACATGCTAACTCACTTGGATATAAACTGAACAATTAATAAATTAAGACAAAACAGGAAAGGGTGCGCCACAAGACAGTCGCACAGAGGAAAGGCCAGGAGGCGGCACTACGGACACTCAGTCTGGCTGGAATGGAAAATTCAGAGGAGAGAGAAGCTGGGACAGGGAGAACCAGCAGGCCTCAGTGGTCAGCCTAGAGATGGAGCCCCACCATTTATAAGGAAGGTAAGGTGACAAAAGCGTTTGGCAAAAGATGAATCTGAAACGGTAGAAGATTCCTTGGTGGAAGGAGCTGGGCAGGCAGCTGTGGCTACAGGGCTAGATCGTGGGTGGAGTCAGGAGACTGAGGAGGCAGCGGCCTCCAAAGGGATGGGCTGAAACACCAACAGTTAAGGAGTTCTGTAGAGGGAGAAGGGATAGAACTGAGGACCAACGGCTGAAGGAAGAGAGGCTTCGATATACACAAAATAACCAGAGGAATGTCAGGAAGCCAAAGGAGGGGAAAAAGAAAATTCAGTTGTAGTACCAGAAACCTCAATGTTGAAAGAGACCACATCCAAACATTTTTTTTTTAAAAACCCACAAAAACAAAACTACATGCCAGTCTGTGATACTTAGATGTCAAAGGACTGATAAGCACTTTCCTAATAATTTTAATGTTTATTTATTTTTGAGAGATCATAAGCAGGAGAGGGGCAGAGAGCCCCGACACAGGGCTCGAACCCATGAACCGCGAGATCATAACCTGAGCCGAGGTCGGACGCTTAACTGACTAGGTCACCCAGGCGCTCCATAATTTCACATACATTCCCTTTCCTCACAACTATGAAGACCCTCCTCTCAAAAGGACAATGGTAGCTTTACAGAGAAGAAACCTGGTGGACACCAAGAGATCCAAGTTAACATTACCAACAACGGGGCCAACAGGTATCACGGGACCCTGATGCGTCTGGAAGACACGCTACTTCTAATGATGAAGAAACAGACAAACCCAAATCCAAGGACCTCTTACAAAACAACTGGCCTGTACTCTTTAAAAAATGTCAAGGTCATGAAAGGCAAAGAAAGGCCTAGGACTAACTAGAGACATGACAATTAAATGTAACACACAGATCAAGGATTTGGGGGCAGGAGGCTATTGCTATGAAGGGCAGAACAATGGTTAAAATTCCAGGGCAGGCCACTTTTTTTTAGTACTCTCTAGGTCCAACGTGGGGCTTGAACTCATGACCCCGAGATCAAGAGTCGTATGCTCCACCAAATGAGCCAGCCAGGCACCCTATGATTGTTAAAATTTAAACATGAATTTTATATTAGATATCGGATTATGTCAGTTACATTTCCTGAGTGAAACAAACACACAAAAATGTGATTTTGTAAGAAAATGGTCTTGTTCTTAGAAGGTATATGCTCAAGTGTGCAGGAGCAGAGAGTTATGATATCTGTAACTTAATTATTGAATGGCTGGCAAAATGAATGCACACATGGAGTATCATTAAGCACATATGGTGAAATGTTACTAATCTGTGAATCCAGGTGAGAGGTACACAGGAGTTCGCTGTACTGATCCTGTTCATTTTTCTGTTTTCCCATAACAAGCTCATCTTACCACAGATTTGGTGTCCGTGCTGTGGGATAGCTTGCAGTGTTCCACCAGCCCTTCCTGATCAAAGTTCTTCTCGGGACAGTACGGGCAAGGGAAGGTGTAACGGTTTGGGACACTCCTGGAAGACAAAGGGCAGAGCAGAAGAAATGTCTCTGTGGGTACCTTTCCATCCTTCAACCACCACACCCTCCAGAAGGAGCAAAGTTCCATGTGTTAGGACAGGATTCTGACCATCACTCCAGAAGCACATCCAGTGTTTTGAAAATAACTTAATAGCAGAGCTCATCTTTGAAGTGAGCATCAGAGTCCTCTACAGCCACCCCCAAAACGTAAACTGACAACATCTATAGCCAGAATAAGAACTATACGTCCATTTTCCCAGACCCTTGAACGTGCAAAATGCCCTCTGCCTTCACAGCAGCTGAGAGTCTTGAGTCACTTACCTTGGTTGAAGGGAGGCATCCTTGGTGGTGGCCTTCACGCCTTCCATGATGTAATTCTGGTATTTGGAACAGGTAGCCACGTGGGCCCGGATCTTGGATAGGAGGAACTTAGGAAGAATGAGAGCCCACAAGTTAGTCAGACCTTGTACTAGGTCCCACATGGTCCCAAAGCAAGGGCAAGACCGAAACCAGACCTGTATCACGTTGGCAAATAATCTCGCCAGACTCCTGGCTACGCTGACAGGGCCAAAACCACGCCTGTCAATACCAAGGCTGGTGTCTTACTTGACCAACCCAGGAGGTCTGCTCCACTCGGAAATAACTCTCCTAGAGGTTCTTGTAGTCAAGATATGCTCTCTGCTCAGACACACTCCAAACCCAGTGAAGGCTTAAAAGTTTTACACATAGCATTTCAACTGGCCTCTTTACAGCACGCCAAGAGCCACGTTCCATTATGTGCAGCAGCAAAAAGTAATCATTTAAGTACAAGAGATAAAGACCAGTAACTGCAGTTCAGGTACAGAATGCCAGATTGTGGTACATGATCTTAAAAAAACAAACAGAAACCTGAAGTCTGTTTCTCCTACAGAATCTGGTCTTTACAAGTTGAAGAGAGAAAGCCTAGAGGAGAGTGCTTCATCGCAGGTGCTCTAAAAGGAAAAAGTATAAAGAATGAAGAAAAAGGGGGTGAAGGGAAGATAAACATTTATTGAGGCATAATCTACCTAGAGTATAACACAAGAGTCATTAATCTTTAAAAAGGAAAATGTCAAAAGTATACAGAAAAAGAAAAAAATCCATCATGCATACATAAAGTAAATGGGTCATTTCATTTCAATATCCTGAGTTTCAAAATTAAAGGAAACTGCAAGAAAAAAAGCAAGTTTCAGTACTTGAGCTCCGGCTTACCACATGCTTCTGTCTTACCTCTGGCTAAGGAACTTGACTTCAAGCTGCCAACCAAAGAGCTCCCAATTAAAAGGGATGGTAAATACCCCTATTCAGAACAGTGTGCCCCCAGTGCTAAATCAATCTGAAAGGAAGGAGGTGGTAACGTACATCCACTCTATGGCCAGCCACACTAATGTGTTAAGGTAATGAAACTGACACATTAGACTAGTAAGTCATTAAGTGAAAATTTTTTTTTCAAAAATGAGAGAAAGCTCTAGAATTATACTATGATCCTATTTTGTAAAATTCTGACAACTCTGTCTGGTAAAAACCTTACATGTGTGTTTGTTAAACGGGCAGAAAATGTTCCGCAGTCTTCTAAACAAAGTCACTTTTAAAGAGACCATCTATGTCTGGGGGCGCGTGGGTGGCTCAGTCAGTTAAGCATCTGACTCTTGATTTTGGTTCAGGTCATGATCTCACAGTTTGTGGGATGGAGCCCTGTGCTGGGCTCTGTGCTGCCGGCATGGAGCCTGCTTGGGACGCTCTCTCTGCCCCTGCCCCCATTCACTCACACTCTCTGTCTCAAATACATTTAAAAATAAAGAGGTCATCTCTAGAGTAGGGAACAAGCCTACATTATTTTATATTTTTGTACAGTCTGAAATTAAGAAAGTCAGATTTTAGAACCTATAAGGCTGTGTGTATCTCTTGGAACAAAACCCTATTATTTCTCCTTTATAATAAATGTTAAATACGCTTGATTCTAACATGATTATACAACAGCATGGAAGCATCTCAAATGTTTGGTATTGCTATCATAATCAAATAATTTCATAATGACCTTTAGGTCATAATTCCTAGCAAGTGCTAAAAAGTTCAAATATAAATTTTATGTCTATACTGATACAGATGATAAAATTTTCCCTCAAACTCATTACAGCAGATAACTTTTTTGAGAAGACCTCATCTTATACTAAAAAAATTAAGACACAAAGGCGCCTCGAGGGCTCAGTTGGTTCAGCATCCAAATCCTGATTTCGGCTCAGGTCATGATCTCACGGTTCAGGAGATGGAGCCCCGCATCGGGCTCTGCGCGGACAGCTCCGAGCCTGCTTGGGGTTCTCTCTGACCCTTCTCAGCTCGCACACGCAGGAGCTCTCCTTCTTTCACACGAAATACATATTTAAAAACAAATAAATAGCATCCTGTCATTCTATTCTAATTAAGGTTACGAATAATGCTTTGGAAAAGCACATCTTTCATAGGAAAAAAATGGGGTAACCGATGTTACGGTTTTTAAAGCTAAATATACGATGTACTAAACCAACTCTTAAAAAAAAATCAAAACCCACAGTTACTAAAATGACACAGCACAGCCACTGCCTCAGAGAACTCGCATGCACACGTGCTGTTAGTCACCTAGTCACGCTGGCCCTTCAGAGACACGTGGCGCCAGCTCTGCGCTTCCCCCCTCTCCTCACAGAAGGACACGGACTCTTCCGTTTTACTTGCACATACATGTTTGCGGCAGCCGTGGCAAGAAGTCTCTGTGCTCTCAATCTGCCGCTCGAGCTCCGCGGCCCGGACGCCGGGGCCCAGAGCGCCGCGGCACACGCCGCACACAGGCTTCTTCGGCTTCAGACACTCCTGCAGGCATGCAGAGCAAAAGCTAGAACGAGACACACAGAGAACCGGCGTCATGCATCGTGGAGACGAGACAACAAAAATGGATAAACTTTTAAAAAGACGTCAATGAATAATGGATCAAAAACATACTGCTCCCTACTCCTGATTCAAACACGGAGTTGTCCCAGGCCAGAAAAGCGGCGGGGGGTGGAGATCCTGCAAAGAACATGCGCGTCCACCAACGGAAACAAACGAAAAACACGATGCAAACTATCATGATACACGGTGAAAGGGGTTACGGCACAGTCTTCACACCTCAGCACCTGCCACTGAGGGATCTTGGTGGGGCTTTCCTGAACCTCGTTTTTTTCCCCCTGGGAAACGGAGACGGCAGTAGCTACCTCTGGGATTACTGGGACGGAATCTGCACAGCAGACCCTTAGTACAGCGTCCAGCACATAGGAAATGCACCACAAACAGGAGGTGCCACCGTTAGAGGTGAATGTAAAGCTCGATGAAGAGACAGAGAGAAGACAACTAGTTGTGACCCAAGGAGGTCAGGGCTGGTAAGACTTCAGAGGCAGCGTCCATGAAAGAGCTAAACTGGCAGAAGGAGGAAATGCTCTAGGCCCTTAGACTTAAAAAACTAATGATGCACCTGAGGAAATAAAAGTCTAGCACTTTTCCTCATAAACGGTAGGAACCCAGATGTTTGACAATAACAATCAACAAGGCCAAATCCAGGTTTTAGAAAAATAGCTGGGATTGTCATGGACGACAGAGTTCTTGGTGGTGGTGGTGGCTGTTTTAAGGTAAGAAGAGACCAGAGCCTTGAAGTAGAAACCAAACAGCAGGCCAAGGCAAGGAGTTCTTAGGGCCTGAGGCCATGGTAAATTAACTTAGGAAATGATTCAGAGGTGAAGTCAGCAGTACTTGGTAAGTTACTGACTTTGGAGAAGGAAAGTCAAAGATGGCCAAGTTTCTATCCTGAAATCTATGCAGGTAATAATTTCGAGATTACTGCTGAGAGAAGGTACACAGAAAGACTGGACAGACAGACAGGCATGAAAACAGCCCAGCGACACGCCCACCCTGAGGGACTTAAGGCAGGACAGCAAAATCTGCTAGAAGAGTTCGCCCTGTATAATCAAAGGTACCTGTGCATCTGGCGAACTTTAATGTCTCTGAGGACTTTCTTCCTCTCTGTCATTAAGCTGTTAACACCGCCACCTAAAACAGACGGTTGGGAGAAGACGCGGGGGCCTACTCACTCATCGCTGAGAGTAAGCGGAGAAGGAAACAAAATCCCAGTCTTAGGTTTTTTTAATGTTTATTTTTGAGAGAGAGACAGAGTGAGCAGGAGAGAGGCAGAGAGAGAAAGATACAGAATCTGAAGCAGGCTCCGAGCTGTCAGCACAGAGCCCGAGGTGGGGCCCGAACTCACGGGAGGATCCTGACCTGAGCTGAAGTCCAATGCTTAACTGACTGAGCCCCCCAGGTGCCGTGGAGAAAAACACAAACGTTAACCTCCAGTAGCGATTAAGTATACGAAGGAAATAAAACACGGCAGAGATCAACCTAGACAGATCAGACTGAGGTGCTTTAAAGAGGTAATATTTGAGGGGCACTTGGCTGGCTCAGTCAGTTGAATGACTGGATTTTGGCTCAGGTCATGATCCCCATGTTGTGGGATCGAATCCTGAGTCAGGCTCCATGCTGAATGTGGAGCCTGCTTTGGATTCTCTCTCTCCCCCTCTGCCCCCCTACCCTGTGTTTACTCACACACACACACCCTCTCTCTTAAAAAAAAAAAAAAAAAAAAAAAGAGTGGGGGAAGGAGGTAAGATTGAACTGAGACCTAAAACTGTGAGGAGACAGCCACACAGACCTGGACACAAAGAGGTACACACAGAGATGATATACCAAATGCAAAGGGGTTTCCGAAAAGCAGAAAGGAAGGCTTTGGGACCATGATGGGTAGACCACAGAGAGAGGGTAAGTGATTAGGTTGGAGAGAGAGACAGGGCCTTGTGGCCAACACTTATTGTACCTCTTCTCAAAGGCAGTTCACAAGAATAACCCAAGAGAAACCAAGTCTAGACAGCAGATAGAAGCAGCTTCAAACCTTCCTGCAAGCACACACCAGGACACAGCCATTAATCAAATATGCAAAAGCCACTTTGTGCCAGAGTCATGCCCAACATGCAAGCCTTTTTTCCCCCCTTAAATGTAATTTATTGTCAAACTGGCTAACACACAGAGTGTAAAGTGTGCTCTTGGTTTTGGGGGTAGATGCCCGTGGTTCATCGCTGACATACAACACCCAGTGCTCATCCCAACAACTGCGCTCCTCAGTGCCCATCACCCATTTTTCCCTTTCCCCCACCCCCTCCATCAACCAGTAGTTTGTTCTCTGTATTTAAGAGTCTCTTATGGTTTGCCTCCTTCCCTTCCCGCATGGCCTTCTGTTAAGTTTCTAAGTTCCACAGATGTGTGAAAACATATATCTTTCCCTGACTGATTTTTAAAAAATATTTATTTATTCTTGAGGGAGAGGGAGACAGAGTGTGAGTTGGGGAGGGGACAGAGAGAGAGGGAGACACAGAATCCGAAACAGGCTCCAGGCTCTGAGCTGTCAGCACACAGCCCAGCACAGGGCTCAAACTCAAGAGCTGTGAGATCATGACCTGAGCTGAAGTGAGATGCTTAACCAGCTGAGCCCACCGGGGGCCCCTATGACCACTTCTTTCACTTAGCACACATGATGCCTTCCAGTTCCATCCACGTCGCTGCGAATGGCAGGATTTCATCCTTTCTCATTGCCAAGTAGTATTCCATTGTGTATATATAAAGCACGTCTTCTTGACCTGTTTGTCAGTTGATGGACATTTAAGCTCTTTCCATAATTTGGCTGTTGTTGAAAGTGTTGCTATAAATATCGGGGTACATGTGCCTATGCATCATCATTCCTGTATCCTTTGGATAAATTCCTAGTACTGCTATTGCTGGGTCTCAGGGTTGTTCTAATTTTTTGAGGAACCCCCAAACTGTTTTTCAGATCAGCTGCACCAGTTTGCATTCCCGCCAGCAGTACAAGAGGGTTCCTGTTTCTCCATATCCTCACCAGCATCTGTTGTTTCTTGAATTATTAATTTTAGCCACCAAGACTGGTGTGAGGTGGTAACTCAATGTAGCTTTGATTTGTATTTCCCCGATGATGAGGGACACTGAGCATCTTTTCATGTGTCTATTGGCCATCTGGGTGTCTTCTTTGGAAAAGTGTCTATTCACGTGTTCTGTCCATTTCTTCACTGGATTATTTGTTCTTCAGGTGTTGAGTTTGTTAAATTTTTTATAGATTACGGATACTAACCCTTTATCCAATGTATCATTTGCAAATATCTTTTCCCATTCCATCCATTCCTTGCCTTTTAGTTTTGAATGTTTCCTTTGCAAGCCTGCTTTCAAACGGTCCCTGTATCTTGGGCTGGCTTTCAGTTTCGCTTTCTTATTTATGGGCCTTGATCTAGTTCACGTCAGCCTTCTAGGCGCTCCACCCTTTCTGTTATTCATAGTGATATGCAAAAAGTCCCTCCTGCAGCTATATCCCACTGAATTACAAGGACTCAGTCATTCAGGGCTTGAAATAAAGTTTCATATAAACTCAAAGCTCCACCCAGCCAGAGCTGCAAAGATGCTAGTTTCTAAGCCCAGAAGTTAGCAAAAATCTGCCACTTTTTGCTGCGCATCAAGTCCTTGGCTGGAGCTAAGGGAGACGAGGCTGCCCTCACACAGGTGCATCCATCTGTCTTCAATCAGCAGAGTTAATAAACATTTGGAACTAGTATGGCGAGTATAGAAAAGAGCCAAGGTTTGAAACCCAGTGCCTCCTCCTTGACTTCTGACCTGGGTAAGGTTCAAGTGGCTCAGTAAAACTTCAAGTTCTGTTGCTCTTCAGTTGGTAAACTATGCTAGGTCAAGTCTCTTTATAAACATTAATGGTAAATGAGCTCCAGTGAGGTGTGCCTGGGTGGCTCAGTCGGTGAACTGAGAGTTAAGAGTTGGCGAGTCAGTCTTGGCTCAGGTCATGATCTTGTGAGATCGAGCCCTGACTTGGGCTCTTAACTGACAGCACAGTGCCAGCTTGGGATTCTGCCTCTCCCTCTCTCTATCCCTCCCTTGCTCACCCTCTATCAAAAATAAAATTAAGAAAAGAAAGAAATCCGGAGCGCCTGGGTGGCTCAGTCGGTTGAGCGTCCGGCTTTGGCTCAGGTCATGATCTCACAGTTGTGGGTTCGAGCCCCGCATCAGGTTCTGTGCTGCTATCTAGCTCAGAGCCTGCAGCCTGTCTTCAGATACTATTTCCTTCTCTCTCGGACCCTCCCCTGCTCACACTATCTCTCTCAAAAATAAATAAAACATTAAAAGAAATTTAAAAAAAAAAGAACTCCAATGAATTAGTCCAAAATTATGTAAGTATAGAAAGGCCCGCTGATCCAAGGAAAAGAGGGCTCAATGAGAATGCTATCTAGCCCCCAATGTAACTCACATGAGTTTGCTTCCACCATCAATTTCTCAGTTCATCTACTCATTACCTGACTGCTCCCCTACACATTCACACCTTCCTACCGCACCATGAACTTTCATAATAGTCTGAATACTTGTTAGTCTTACTTATCAATTCACTGGATTATAAACTCCAAGGGCAGTATCGCCTTGTTTCTTACTACACCCCAAGAATCTGGCACACAGTGAGCATACAAATATTTTAGTTGGTTGGTTGGAAAGAAGACTGGGAGATGGACGGATACTCAGACGTGTTCTAGGCACCGGGAATACAGAGAGGGACAACACAGATATGGCCACTGCCCTCGTGATCTCGAAGTTTTGCTCTAGATAAGGACGAAGGAAGCCCTGGGAGTGAAGCAGAGAAGTTTAAGTAGGGATGGTGATAAGGGCACTTAAACTGGGACTTGAACTCTGGAGAGGATTTGCAGTAGTTGGCAGGGTCGATGCAGACAGGGCAGAAGAGCTGCAGGCTAACACAACTGCAAGTGCGAACAGCCCAAGGCTAGAAAGAGCTTCGAGGAAAAAGCAAAAAGCAGTCAGTGTGGCTGGGGAGACCTTGCCAGGTGCCAATTATTCTCTAGGCTGGCAAGGAGACACCTGCAGTTCATCTGGGAAGAGTCAGACAATGGTGAGCTGGCCCTCTGTGAGCCTCAGTCCCCTCACCTGCAAAACGGCTTCCAACCCTCATCCTCCGCAGGGCTGCTGTAGAAATAACAGTACCTGCGAAGCCCAGCGGGTGCCTGTTGTGCCTACTCTCCAGAAAAGGTGTCCTACAAACAATGCCAAGGCGATGCCCATGTTAAGTACCGCGGGAGACCTCTGAGGAAATGCCAACTCCCAGCAGCAGTAAGTGGCCACATTTTCTACAGTTCTTTCAACTCAGGTCTGTTTGTGTCTGATGGGGCAAGACTTAGATTCAATTCCGGGCAACCTCAAGGCACCTACGCCAGCCCAGGGTCTGTGATTTTCAGACACGGTTCCTTCAGTCGTCCTAACCAGTGCATTAGCGACATGCAGGTCATGGAAGCTCAATTTCAAACAAAAAGCAGCAAACCTCGTATACACAAGCAGGAATGCCAACAATCGCTATCCGCAACTCCCAACCACTTTCAAAGTTCAAGGCAGACTGGTGAGATCTATTATCAAGACTTCCCTTTTGTTCTTTTAGTCTAGTTCAGCGTTTTTCCAGCTTCGGTGCACTGCGAATTGCTTGGCAGAACTAGATACATGACGCCCTACGTACGTTACGTTAGCAACTATGCAGACTAGTCGAAAGAAACTGCGGCTAAGAGCCGACTTCCCTCCCCCCCCCCCCCCCCAAGTGAACTCTGACCACCTGGAGATCAAGAGTCGCGCTCTCTAAAGACGAAGCCAGCCAGGCGTCCCATCGAGGGCCGACGTGAGACCCTCCCGACTCCCCAGCAGGGTGCCACTCCACAACCGGGGGTGAGAAGGGGCCTGACAGGCCGCCTGGGACACAGTAGGCGCTCAAGAGACGGCGGGGCACTTGAAAGTGAGCAGGGCGGAGAAGAGCGCCCCGCCAACTTCCACAAGCATCCAGAACACCGGAGGGCCCCACGACGAAGCGCCTATAGGCCGGTCCTTGAGCTTCCGCCCCGGGACCCTCCCCGCCAGGGTCTCGCCCTCCCTACCAGACTCCCCGCGACCAGGCCCCGGCTTGCCGCTTACACGTGACCACAGGGCACCCGCACCGGCTTCTCGTACACTTCTAGGCACACAGGACACGTGAAGCAGCTCAGGGGGTCGGCCTCCGCCGCGGGCCCAGCCCGCTGCGCACCACCGTCAGGGCCCTGCTGTGGCGCCGCCATCTTGCTGCCGCGACGAGCGGCGCAACGGCGGCCGAGAAGGAGGAGCCCGAGGGGGCGGGGCGGGGGCACTAGGCTAGCGCACGCTGGAGGCGGGGCTCGAGGCCCGGCGGGGCGGGGCGGGGGCGGGACCCTGTGCGGTGAGGCGTGTTTGGGGCGTGGCTTATGGGAAGGGCGCGAGGCTGGGGAGGGACTAGCGTGTGGGCCACGCCTCCTGGCTCTCGCACCCGTTGGCTGGGAGGGAGGGCGAGTCGAGGGAAATCTGGAAAATGCGGAAGTTGTATCCAGAGACGGGCAGAGTTGGAACAGGCTTTGTGTCTCTCCAGGTGTTTCCTCCATTTAAATCATTACTGTTAGTATTTTACCTCAAATCAAGTTGCCTTTTCTTTAAATTTAGGCAAACAAATTTTATTTTATTTTTTAGGCAAACAAATTTTAAAGGGAGATCACTCCTGAGCTACAAACAGAAAAATCTTTTTTTTAAATTGTTTTACTGTTTTATTTTTGATGCAGAGAGAGACAGCATGAGCGGGGGAGGGGCAGAGAGAGAAGGAGACACAGAACCGAAAGCAGGCTCCAGGTTAGCGTCAGCACAGGCTGACGTGGGGCTCGAACCCACGATGGTGAGGTCTGACCTGAGCCGAAGCTGGACGCTTAACTGACTGAGCCACCCAGGCGCCCCCAGAAACATCTTTTTGTTTTTAAGGTCCATGTATTTATTTTGAGGGGAGAAAGAGAATGCATGTGAGGAGGGGCAGAGAGAAAAGTAGGGAGAAAGAATCCTAAACAGGTTCCACACTCCCTGCACAGAGCCCAACACGGGGTTTGGGGTTCATACTGAGGAACCATGAGATGATAACCTGAACCAAAATCAAAAGTTAGACTCTCAACCCACTGAGCCACCTGGGTACCCCAAATCTCCTTTATTTCTAAGAGCATGGTAAAAATACAGTGGAAACAAGACAGTATTAATTCATGCTGATGCTGAGAAGGGAGAGCAGCCATTCCTAGAGGCATTGAAGGCAGGCTATGGCCGCACTGAGCTGGCCCACTGAAAGCAGAAGTGGGAGGCTTGGCTCCCAGGGAGTCACAATTTTTCAGGGTTGTATTCACAAACCTCCTGGCCTTGGTGATGGGGCCCAGCTCCAGCTCTGTATAGACTGGGAAGATGAGGCTTCCTGAGGTAGTTTAGACCTCAGTCTCACAAGAAGGCAGCAGACCTAGAGCCCAGATGTTTTGAATGCCAACTTTCTCCACTTTCTACTGCACCAAATTGGCTCTTGCGGACTGCCCATTTAACAAAAGATACATCGTGTTAAAAGGCAGGCTCCACTAACAATTCTAACCAGGTTTTCTTAACCAGGATAATCACCGATCAATTAACTTTCCACCTCGAAAGGCCACAGAGGCCTTGAAGTATGTAGTCTACGCAGGACAAATAAATCCTGTTTGTTAGCCAGGTTAATTGAATGCAGGAGGATTATTTTTAGCTATCCATGAGGGCATCTTTTCACCAATAAACAAGTTGGTGTGTATATGCAGTAGCCCAAGGGGGACAATGTTTACACTTTTACTGTAAAAATGTCTTACACTGTTTTTCTTTTTCCTGTTCCTATGGCAGGCAGCCATGCATCTGATCTCTTTCCAGCCAAATATGCCCTGGCTGACTCCAGGGATGGGGTGGCCTTGGCAGAGGCAGAGGTGTGCTGTACGTATTTACAAGACTTTCTGTTAGCCTTGTAGCTGCTGCCAGCCCCTGCCAGGTCTGGGCTTCAGTTTGATGGCCACCAGTTTGGGCTCTAGAAATGAACTTATCACGAGCTTATATACGTAGTCACAGAGACAAAAGGACAGGATCGAAATATTAATAGTGAACTTTTTGTGCTTGTTATTCTAAGCATTTTACATAAATAAATCTTCATTGCAACCTATGACTTAGGTTCTATTGTCCTCATTTTACAGTTATGCAAACTGAAGCAGAAAGAGATGAAATTACCTTCTAACACAGGTGGAAAATGATAGGATTTGAATGCACGCAGTGGGGCGTGGGTATCTGCGCACTTAGGGGTACCTGTGTATCAGTCACCTGGAAATCTTCTTAAACCGCCAATTGGTGAAGCCAAACTCCAGAGTTTCTGATGCAGCAGGCCAGGGGAGGCAGGGCCAAGGATTTGCATTTAAGTTTTCCAGGTGAGGCTGGTGCTTCTGGACTAGGGGCCACGCTCTGAGAACCGCTAGCCTACACTGTCCTCCCCTCCCCCCATCAGTGCTGAGGCTAGCTTCAATGTGCTCCATCCCTGCCTGGTTTTCCTAGGCATCCCCAGGGAGAATTTCTTCCCTATCCCTTCTCAGCTTGCAAATACATTGCCAGTCCTCATCTCCACACTCATACTCACTATTTTTCACACCACAATCAAGCTAATCATGTGTGTTAAATGAACCTTCCCTTCTTAAAGTCCTTAAGGAAACTATTTCCCACAACAGTCTCTTCCTCTCCTTTAGTTTTTGTCAGCCTCTCTCAGGCTACCCACATCATCTAAGAACTTCTGTGAGCCTGGAGTGGGGGTGCCGGTCCTACTCAATGACTTCACAGACCTGATTTTTTTAAAGTCTTTTTATTCATTTATTTTGACACACACACGTGTGCGCACACACACGCACACGGAATCCCAAGCAGGCTCTGCACTATTAGCTCAGGGTCTGACGTGCGGCTCAAACTCACAAACTGAGATTATGTCCTGAGTCGAAATCAAGAGTCAGATACTTAACCCACTGAGCCACCCAGGTGCCCATTGGTAGACTTGATTTTCACCACCAACATAAACTCATCCATTCAGGCAACAAAGAGTTTCTTGTATGCCAGGGCTTCTGCAAGGTTCAGGGGAGAAAAATGGGGTCTCTAATGGGTGGTGAGGTAGGTGAGTGGTGGCAGATCCTTTAAAAAGTTATTCAAGGGGCGCCTGGGTGGCTCAGTTGGTTGGGTGGCCAACTTCGGCTCAGGTCATGATCTTACAGTCTGTGGGTTCGAGCCCCGCGTCGGGCTCTGTGCTGACAGCTCAGAGCCTGGAGCCTGCTTCAGATTCTGTGTCTCCCTCTCTCTCTGACCCTCCCCCTCTCTCCATCCCTCCCCCTGCTTGTGCTCTGTCTCCCTCTCTCTCTCTCAAAATAAATAAATAAACATCAAAAAATAAAAAATAAATTTAAATAAATTAAAAACAAAACTGAAGATTAAATTCCTCTGTCTCACTAGCCGCATTTCTAGAGCTCAATAGCTACAAATAGCAGGTGGCTAGGTATTGGACACGGTACATATGGAACATGGCATCAACACAGAAAGTTCTGTGGGCAGTGCACCTGTGGACCCACTCACACATGTGGCACAAAAGCAATTTTGAGCTTTAAATACTTTAAAGCTATTTAAGGCCTGGCTCTTAGAACCCGATCAAATTTTTGGACACCTTGTAAATTCCAGATTACAAATCCTTTCCCAGATATATGTATGAAAATATTTTTTCCCAGTCTATGGCTTGCCTATTTATATTCTTAACTGTGTCTTTTTAAATATATGCCACATTATAAAACTTATTATGGAAAATTAAAAAAAAATTTAATGTTTATTTATTTTTGAGAGAGACAGACATAGAGTGTGAGCAGAAAGAGAGGAAGACACAGAATCAGAAGCAGGTGCCAAGCTCTGAGCTGTCAGCACAGAGCCTGACATGGGGCTCGAACCCACAGCTGTGAGATCGTGACCTGAGCCGAAGTCGGCCACTTAACCAACTGAGCCACCCAGGCGCCCCGGAAAATTGTAAACATATATAAAAGTAAATTAAATGGAATGATAAATTTCCATGTACCTATCACCCAGCTTTATTATCAACTTGTGATGAGTTTTATTCCACATCCGCCTCAATTCCTCCCTTTTATCCTACACCCACCACCTGCACTATTTTGAAGCAAAAGTAATTGTCTTTTGTGAGCAGAAAATTCTAATTTCGATAAGGTCTATCCTTCTCCTCCCTTTTATTATTAAGGCTTTGTGTCCCCCCCACAACAAATCCTTATCTGCCCAAAGATATTATCCAACATGTTCATTTAGAAGTTTTGTGGGTTTAGCCTTTATGTTTAGATCTATGATCTGTCTCAAATTAATTTTTGTGTGAGGGGTGGATCCAACATTAGCTTTTCTCGATGGCTATCCAGGTGTTCTAATGCCTTTTTTGAAAAGTCCACTCTGTGACCCCAATTTTCACTGAAGAAAAAATTTAGGTAAAATTCACAAATTTTACCCAAAAGATACACAAACATATGTCCATTAAAAGATTCGTACAAGAATGTTCATAGTAGCCTCTACCCAAATGCTCACATAGATCTAACCTGGAAATACCCTAAAAGTAAATCAACATATGAATGGGTAAATAAATTGTGGCATCTTCATACAATAGAATACCACTCAGTAATAAAATGAGACAAACTATTAATATGCTTATAATGTAGATGAATCCCCAAAACAGTATGCTGGATGAGAATAGCCAGGCCCCAAATGTATGTAATGTATGATTACACTTAAATGACGGTCCAGAAAAACTAATCCCACTGAAAGAAATAAGAGCCATGATTGTCTCTGGGTGTGGACTTAACTGGAAAGGACATGAAGGAACTTTCCGGGGTTTTGGAAATGTTCTGTATTTTATTTATTTATTTTCAATTATTATTTTTTTAATGCCTACTTATTTTTGGAAGAGACAGAGTACAGGGGGTGGGGGGAGAAGGGAGAGCAGAGATAAAGGGGGAGGAGACACAGAATCTGAAGCAGGCTCCAGTCTCTGAGCTGTCAGCACAGAGCCCGCTGTGGGGCTGGAATTCACAAATGGCAAGATCATGACCTGAGCTAAAGTCAGCTGCTTAACCAACTGAGCCACTCAGGGGTCCTGGAAATGTTCTATGACTTAAAAGAGATGGCGAGTACATTTGTCAAAACTCATTGAATTATAACTTGTAATATCTGCATTTCTCTGAATGCAAAGTATAACTCACAATAAAATTAAAAGACAAAAAACTTAATGCATGTAAAGAATTTACTACAAAGGCTAACAAATATTAAACATTTAAAAATTATCTACTATTATTAAAAATTTTAAATTATATACTTCTAGGTTTAAAAAAAATGCCTTTTCAGATGATATTTGCACTTGCCTATTTGTGCTCCAGCATAATTAATTACATTTAAAGTAATACAGCAGGGTGCCTGGGTGGCTCAGTCACTTGGGTTGCTGATTCTTGATTTCAACTCAGGTCATGATCTCATGGCTGGGTTGAGGAGATCAAACCCTGCTTCTGACTCTGTGCTGACAGTGCCGAGCTTGCTTGGGATTCTTTCTCTTCCTCTCCCTGCCCCTCCCCCGCTTGGTATGTGAGCCTGTGCAAGTGCGCTTTCTCAGTTGCCCTCTCAAAATAAATAAACATTTAAAAAAATTTAAATAAGGCGCGCTCAGTCAGTTGAGCGTCCAACTTTGGCTCAGGTCATGATCTCACGGTTCATGGGTTCGAGCCCCGCGTCGGGGCTCTGTGCTGACAGCTGAGCCTGGAGCCTATTTCACATTCTGGGTCTACCTCTCTCCCTCTCTCTGGCCATGCTCTATCTCTCTCTCTCAACAATAAACATTAAAAAATTTTATAAAAAGTTTTAAATAAATCTTGGTTCACATTTTTGTGATATGGCCAAATGAGAATGAATTCTTCAGTTTATTTTGATACTTGCTTTTTTAAACTTTTTGTAAAAAATTTCAACTTGGAGGAAAGGTGTAATTATTATACAATGAACTTTGGGATACACCCTTCACCCACACTCCTGGATGTTCCTATTTTGCTGTGTTTGTTTTATATTAATATATTTTTTCTATATTTATTTATATATGCATATATATTTATATTTGTACTTACTGCAAGGAAGCAGCAAAGTCCAATCTAGGCATTCTGGTTCTGGAGTCCAGCCTTGTAGAGGGGCTAGAGAGACTGAGTGGCTTGTCCAACTCATGGGGCTACTAAGTGGAGTACCAGGGACTTGAACCCAGGTCTACTGGCTGCAGTCACTTCTGTGCCGTTGTGCCACGTTTCTAGGGGCCTGACATGATGACTTAGGTACCATCCCGTTGTCTACCGAGCACCAAACACCTGGTCTGGAGGGCTACGATCGTCATCCTTCCTGCTCACAGACCTTCAGTGGTTCCTAGGTGCCCGCAGCCTCAAATCCAGACTCTTGACCTGACATTTGAGGTCCTCGGAGGGGGCTGCTCTCCCATCACCCCATTCTCAGCTTGCCTTGTGCGTTCATCTCTCTAACCAGATGAACTACTTGTGCTTCTCATCCATCCTTAGTGCAGGGGTCGGACCTGGCACCCAAGGGTCACATGTAGCCCTTGGACATGTTCCTCTGGCAAACCTAGCATTTCCTGTTTTCATGTTTAGTATCAGTATGCGATCGTGGCTTCTTCCCCTCCCTCCAAGGCATTATAATTCATCAGTATCATTACTTATTTTGATGTTCATGTTGTCTCAGATTTGGCTGATAGCTACCCCTCCAATCTGGCTTTTGTGTCCTTCTGACATGTCCTACCCTTATGTTGTCATGTCCTTTACTTTCTGGCTCAGTAAGATGGTCCAAGCTCATATTGTGATTTCGTTGCCCAAACCGTAAGAATCATCATTTCTCCGAGAAACCTTTGTTCCGTGTAGTGGAGACTGGTATTTTGAAAGCAAGATCTGGGTGCTCGGAGCTTACTGTCACAGGGGTGTCATTTCTTGCAGGCTCTCTCAGCTGACAGAATCAGGAAGTGTGTCTACGCATGGTGTTTATGATTATGAAGTTTCACTTGAAAATCTAGACTTCTAGCTCCTCTTTGGAAATCTGAATATCTGATCACAATCAGCAGGGAAATTGGCAACAATCAGTGGGAGGATGGTATGGGTTCAAGAATATTACTGTCCTCACTAAAGTATGTATTGAGTGTCTCTTGTGAGCCAGGTACTGTGTTAGATTACAATACTAGTAATTTCTGGTACTATATGAGACTGTAGTACTCTAGAGCCTAGTTCCACCCACCTTATATGTTTGCAGGCAGTTGATCTTTTTTAAGTTTTATTTATTTTTGAGAGAGAGAGAGAGAGAGAGAGAGCACGCGCACATGTGTGCACAAGCGAAGGAGGGGCCGAGAGAGGGAGACCGAAGATCTGAAGCAAGTTCTGCCCTGACAGGAGTGAGTCCCGCATGGGGCTCAAACTCAAAAACGATGAGATCATGACCTGAGCCGAAGTTGGACACTTAACCAACAGCCACCCAGGCTGCCTGGCAGTTGATTTTTAATTTTTGGTCCTTGCTTTTGATTGCTTTCTTCCCTCTAGCTGGAAGGAAGGCGGGACATCCTCTCGTGTCCAACTCACTCAAAGCTCAGCTCAAATGCCACCTCCTGGCGGCTGCCTCCGTTTGCCCTATTGGTGGTCACTTCTCCACTCTCTAAGGTCTATACCTTCTCCTAACATTTACCAGCTTCTATCCTGAATTATAGGTTTTTAGTTCATCTACTCTTATTAATATTCTCTTTCTTTTTTTAAAAATAGTTTATTGTCAAATTGGTTTAATATTCTCTTTCTCATAAGGAGACTATACACTCCTTGAGGCAGGGGCCACGTCCATCTTGCTCATAGTCATGCCCCTTAAATCTTAACATCAAACCTGTCATTCAATGAAAATTTCCATTAGAAACAAAATACGTTGGGGTACCTGGCTTCCTCAGTCAGCAGAGCATGCGATTCTTAAGCTCAAGGTCATGAGTTCGAGACCCACATTGGATGTGGAGCCTTGCTTAGAAAACAAACACACAAATACTGTTGAACCTCCTATATTGTGTGGGGTAGTATATATATATGGTGAATAGTGATGATTATAATTGTGAGCAAAACAGATAGTTATGTCCTGATGGAGCTTACTGACTTTTGGGAGGGGGAAGATATTAATAAAAATCATATAATATGTATTTGTAGAATGATTAAAAAATTTTTTTAATGTTTTATTTATTTTTGATACAGAGAGAGAGACGAGCATGAGAGAAGGAGGGGCAGAGAGAGAAGGAGACACAGAATCTGAAGCAGGCTCCAGGCTCTGAGCTAGCTGTCAGCACAGAGCCTGACGTGAAGCTCGAACCCACGAATGTGAGATCTAACCCAAGCCGAAGTTGGAGCCTTAACCGACTGAGCCACCCAGGCGCCCTGCAGAATGATTTTTAAAAACAAACGATCTATATTTGCATTATTGTCCCCTATTGACTTTATACATACACATGTGCCTTTAGAACATATATAATACTGATGTTTTGTGTTCCAGTTCAGGAGATTTCTTTTTCCCACAATACGTACTGCAGAGTAAGGTAGGTTGACATTATCTTTTTAAAGTGATACATAGTATTCATTATATGGATACTTCATTTCCCTATTGATGGACTTTCAGAATGTTTTTGGGTTTTGCTTTTGCATACAAACAAGGATGCAACAGGTCTCTCTGTGTACTTACGCTTGCCTCTCTGGTAGATTGCAAGAAATCAAATTGCTGGGCCATAGGGTTGCTTTCCTTTTTTCATTTTTTGTTCTAAACACACCTGTATCGTTGATACTCATGCATTATTTTTGTGACAAAAAAGTAAAAAATAGAAAGAAGTAGGTAGAATTTTCGTGTTGTTGGCTCTGAGGAAGTAGGGTGCCTAATCATTGTCACATGTCTATTATATAATCTGCTAATCATTATGTAATGAAATCTGAAAAGGATGCCTCTCGCATTCCGCATCACCAAGCAGAGCAGGCCTTCAGCCCTGTCGAAAAGATGACAAACATGGCTCCCTTGGGGAGATTTTAGGTCCTTTCTGATATAAAATGTCACTACATCTCAATGACCAGCATTTCCTACTAGTAAAGCCTCCTTAAACATGTTCCCCTTTTGGCTGCCACAGAACCACAGAGCTGTGAGGCACTTCTTAGCCATCATGCAGTCTTGTAACAGTTTCCAAAGGAAAGCTTTGAGTTGTTGCAAAGGTAGAGAGTTCCGTGGGACAGTTTTTTCTCACCATCACCTGGCAGGTAATTAAGAGAGGAGCTTAATCATGAGCTGATAAAGGTTGAAGCACACACAGGCCTTGAGTGGTGCTCAGATAGCAAAAGAGCATCGCTGCTGTTTTGAATAGTGGGTTGCTGGTTCTCCAAATGTATTGTGTGTATTCTGACTTCATTTTCCCCCCCTGTGTATTCTGCCATTGGTTCCTCTGAGACAAGACCCAGTGGCCTTAGCTGGGGACACTAAGGCTGAGAGAGAATCCTGCAATCAAGGGACATCTGTTCGGCGCACCCGGATCGGACACGTGCAGAGCTCAGGGGAAACAGGTGTCAGATTTAAGGGAATCTATCTGTCCATCTAGGGAAGGAAAGAGGTGAGGGGAAAAACATTTACACTGAGGGAACAGCGTTTAGAGCACAGAGGCCAGAAGGGTAGAAGAGCATGATGGAGGAAGAGAACAGGGCATGGAGTGGGCTCTGAATCTTCAATAAGTGTCTGGGACTAAGATTGAGAGAATGATGGTCCCATCGCAAATGCGTTTGACAAAGTCTTGGATACGTGTTAGGCAATCACTAAGGATTCAGCGGAGTGGTGAACCACAAAAGCCGAGCCCTCGGTGAGCTCAGGGTCAATCTGTTTGGCGGGAGTATAGACAAATCCAGGAAGTGAAGTGACAAGCCACTATGATTGAAGCCAGTGTAGACCATGCAGGTACTATGGTGTCTGGTGAAAAGTCAACAGTCCTCTCAAGGCCGGATTGCATCTTGCGTGATCCTGGGACCTCGCGCGCTCTCTTTAAGCCTCGGTATTTGTGTCTGTAAAATGGGGACTCCAGCTGTCAGCTCCTGCTCAGGCTCAGTGGGGAGAGCCGCTCGCAGATCGTCTGGATAAGGGACAAGCCCGGGAGGCGGAGGCCGGGGATCGCTCAGTCCGCGTTCGCAGCTCGCAGCCTCCGCCACCCGGCTCCACACCGGTTTCCATGACAACCGGCCAGCCACCATCCTGGGGCTGGCGTGCGTCATGTCCGGCCCGTTTGTTTCCGGGGCTAGTCCGAGTCGAGGCGGCGGCCCTCCAAGCCCAGAACCGGATTCCGCGACTCCCCGGCTCATTCTTCTACCTCTCGCTTCTCCCTCCGCCGTCGGCGGCCCTTGGCCTCTCCCCGGTCCGACGCGCAGCCGCGGCCCAGCCTCCCTTTGGACCCGCCTCCGAGAGACGTCACTTCCTGGCTTA
>NC_043711.1:95142738-95234417 GCF_006229205.1 Suricata suricatta | reverse complement strand
AGGGGGCGCCCGACTCGGCGGGGCTCGGCCAACCCGGGAGCGGGGTCTCCTCGCGGCCGGCGGCGACGACGGGCGGGCCCGCCTTTTCGGCGTCCCGAGGGCCCAGCCTGGCCTCAGGATCCCCACCTCCGTGGGGACTGCCTCGCAGATTCCTGAGACCGGCCATCGGTGGCTCAGGGAAGCTCCGGAGGAACACCCCCTCTTCGGCGACTGACCAAGTGGGAGGCCACCCGACTCCACCGTGAGGCAGTTACCGCGCACGGGTCCCCAGCCCAGTGTCTGGCAGCAGAACTGGGTTTTTACTCACTGTGTGACCTTGGACAAGTCATTTCATCTCCCGAGCCTCATTTGCCTAATTCGTTAAATGGGAGTGAACCTGCCTGCTTGTGCAGTAATGGGGATGAAATGGGATAAGGCTTGTGAAGCACGGTCTCTGGCATACAGCAGGCGTCCAATAAATGATAGTTGAGTGAATTCGCTCACAAACCCAGAAGGGGTCTGAGTTTGGGACTGGGGTGCGTTTCACAAGTGATCTGGCCCTCGGAGACCGTAGGAATCACTGGGTTGTGAAGTGCAGCCGCCAGCTTCTGTCCCAGGCGGGATGGAGGGAAACTGCTGCCTTCAGAGCCCCTCTAAGAGCGGCAGCTGCCAGTAGGGAAGCCCGTTTTCAGCAGGTTGTAGCTGGTGTTATTTTCAGAGGTTTGCAAGGCCTCTCTGAGTTTCTCTGGAATCTGGTGGGGGTGTGGGGACCCTCTGGTGTTGTCACAGGCAGCGGGAGGGTGCCTCGGGTGTGTCTCAGGAACCTCGGGTCTGGAACAGGTGCAGAGGAATGGGGTACGGAAGTGGGTTGAATGGCTTGCGCTCCTCTTGCTGCTGTTTGGAGGCCGAGGGAACCCCGAACTGGCAGAAGCCAGACCAGATCTGTAAACCTGTGGACTGGGGGCAGTGCTGGGACCAAAATGGCTTCTGTCTGTGCAGGGAGGGGGCTCCTTCAGGTACTGCTGAGGGGAATGTTTCTGGTTGACCGGGCCCGCTGAGGTGAAGCCAAGCTAATGCTCTGCTGCCCCAAATCATTTCAGTTCCTTTCAGTGGGGTTTGAAACAGATACAGCTTTCCTTTGAGATGGTTAAAAAATAATCATCAAAAAAATTGTCATCATTAAAAAGCCGCCACCCCCCTGACCATATATTTTAAGATCTTTTCTCTTCATTGACTTGCTTTTCCAAGGGAGTCCAGTTTGTGGGTGCAGAGAGTGCTGACCAGGCCTGTTGGCTCTGGGCACCTGCCTGACGCCGTTAGGCATGTTCTCAGTGCCATTTCCCGCCCCCCCCCCTCCCAGACTGGCACGTCATGGCGTTCCAATCCTTGGTTTGCTTGGAGAAATTAACGGCTTCTGTCATTGCGCTGTCTAGTCTCCTGTAACCACACGGTTTTTGCAGAGAGCGTGTTTTTTTGTTGTTCTTGCAGAGTGCTGGGAATAAATTGCCAGCTCTCTGCTCAGAAAAGACACCAGCTATGACCAGCTACAATGCAGCCTGTATTCTCAGAAAATGTATTCAGGAGGGATGATGTCAGCTGCTTTTCCACTGGCCGGTCTCTGGCCAGCCTCTTCCCATGGCCCTTGAGCTTGCATCTTAGACTTGCGGCTCTCTCAGCCCCCTTCTGTGTGGGATGATGTGAATTTTGCTACTATAGGAATTTTTAGAACCCAACTCTGCTCACCCTGCCATAGGATGTTCTAACTTAGCCGAGCCCTTTCGGGTAGAGCTGTCCAGCAGATGCAGCCCCAAAGCAGCGTAGCTCAGAGCTTGAGTCAGAGTTTGGGCATCGGACCTTGGTGTGGAGCTCAGATCCTACTTCTTCCTTCCCTGCGACTCAGGACAAGTGATTTGGCCTCGCCGAGCCTCAGTTTCCTCTTTAACCTGGGGGCTTTCCTGTGGATTTCACTGGTTTTCATCGAGCACTTAGCAGAGGGCCCTCGTGCCTTGGTGAATGGTAGACTGTAACAATAAATGAGTGAGAGAAATAGGGGGAAGAAACCCAGGCCTCAGGGCCTGCCAACGCAAGCTCAAATTCCAGCTTGGACCCCAGGATGTCTGCTGGGCAGGTTGTTTCATGGCTGAACTTGGGTTTCCTCCTAGAGTTGGTGTGTGGACTAAACGGGATGACGCATTGACGCTGAAGGCCCAGTGCTGAGTGTGGAGTAGGACCTCAGTGTTACTCATTCCCTTCCCTCTTTCCTTAATTATCCCTTAGCTTTCGTTTTCTTTCACCTTTGTCCTCACCACCTAGGTTGACTCAAGATTCATCATAGATGATGGGTTTCCCATCCTTGACTCCGGTATTTGGAACACAACACCAGTTGGGCTGCTTGGGTCCCTCTTCCTTGTTTATTGTGTGCAACCAACAAGGGTGTGGACTGTGAGGCGATTGCAGAGCAGCAGACACTGCGCTTGAGAGTGGCTGACTTTGTAATAAAAAAAAATCAGCCTCTCTAGGCTCAAAGCTGACTCCCTTAGAGAAAAATCACAGCAGCACTTAGGAGGCTTCAGGTCCCTCTGTTCACATTTTTCTCAGATGTACCAAAAAATAGTCCCTGGGACCAGAGGCAGGATGGAAGATTCTCTTATAAATACACAGTGGTAAATACAGCAAGGGCAGTGATGTCTTCTCTCGGGTTGCAATACCTATGTTGATAATAAGCTCTTTTAACTAGGACTGAGGGCAGGGCTATGGCTTCCCAACGGCTGCCCCCGACCCCCACTCCTGTTATCCCCCCACTCCTGTTATCCCCCCACTGCCCCCATCTGAGGGCGTGGCATAAGATGGGTGCTACGTAAATTCCTGCTGAGCCCAGGAATCGTGGGGGTACGGGGGAGGAGCCCAGGTGCCTCAGAAAGTCAGGCTTGAATCTCGGGGCCAGGAGTTGTGGCTGCTTACAGCATGTTCCCACCGCGGAGCTGATCTCCCCAGATTCTTGGGAGAGCTCCATGAGAAGCTGAAGGCATGGCAGCTCGAGCATTGCTTCTGTTTTATCAAACACCTGCTGTGTGCCAGGCTGTGATACAGGTGCCGTGGTGAATGAACCAGACGTGGTCCTGGCCTCTGAGGCACATGCTGGGGGCGGGTACAAAGAGAGGAAGTTAGTAGATGAATAACGTGATACCTTCAGATGGTGATTACCCCAGGATAATTCGGTAATGAGGGACTAGGAAGGTGGGAGTCACGGAGCTGGGGTTGTCAGCAAGGCTTCTGAGGGGTGACATTGGAGCTAAGGCCCGAATACCGAGTGTGAAGACTCAGAAGAGGAACACACAAAAGGAACAGCTTGAGCAAAGGTCCTGAGACAGAAGTGAGCTTTGTGCGTTTGAGAAACAACAGGAAGGTTTGTGTGGGTGGAACTTGGAAGGGAGGACGACTATGAGAGGTGAGCAGGGGTAGACCATGAAAAGCCTTTGACCTTGGTCAGGAGGTAGGATTTTTCCTAATGGGTTTACCTTTGCCTGCTGTGCTCCTCGGGCTAGTTGTTCCTGCCACACAGGGCTCCCTGGGCAGGGTGTTGGTTGGGAGAAGGTGGCCTCTCTGTCCCCGGTTCTGTGCATCTCACCCCTCACTTCCTGGTTAAGATCCTTGGGAGTCTCCCCAAAACTGTGGAGAAGCCAGGTGAGTGGCTCGTTGAAAGTGGATGATTTTATTGACCTCATGATCGTGGCCAGGTTTGTGGGCCGTTAGCACTTCCTGAGCCGAACTCAGGTCTGAAGGGCTGCGGGGCCTGTCCCTTCCCACGGTGGCCTCCTGCTCAGCCCCTTGCGGTCTCCGCAGCCCGCAGTAGCCCCCTTCACTCAGACAGCAGGTATTTATGAAGCCCGAGCCTGCTGGCCTCTGGGTCTGCGCTTGGTTACCTCACTGAGCCCTTCAGGCAGGGTCCCTGCACCACGGAGCCTGTGCTCAGGATGGGCGAGTGTGAAAATGCACATCCGCCGCCTGGTCGGAGGGATTTGCCTACTCTCATCTTACCTTCTTGGAAACGCTTGGCGTTTTAGGGGCGCCTGGGTGCCTCATTCGGTTAGGTGTCCAACTTAGGCTCAGGTCATGATTTCATGGTTTGCAAGTTTGAGCCCTGCGTCAGGCTCTGTGCTGACAGCTCAGAGCCTGGAGCCTGTTTTGGATTCCATCTCCTTCTCTTGGCCCCTCTCCTGCTTGTGCTTTCTCTCTCTCTCTCTCTCTCTCAAGAAAAAAAAGAAAAGAAAAAGAAAAGAAAATGCCTGGCAGGGGGTTGGCACCTTCAGATACCAGGAATAGCTGCTCATATTTTTCAAGGGTGTATTTCGAGCCAGCCCCATGCGAAGACCTTAATATACTGATCATAATCCTACCATCAACTCTGAACTGTAGGGACTATGATCAGTCCCCATTTTCAGGTGAGAAAACAGGCCCAGAGAGGCTGAGTAATTTACCCAGGCAGCCCAGAGAAGCAGCCCCGGGATTCCCGGTTGGGCAGTCGGGCTTCGGGATCGGCTCAGATCTGTGCGATGCGGCCTCCCGTGGCCCCGGCCGCACGGCAACGAGCACAGGTTTGCTCCAGCCTTGCGGCCCCGACCGTGGTGGTCGCAGTCTGCATGTTCTCCTTGGCAGCTCGGCTCAGGTCATGAATTCGCGCCCAAGCAGACAGCAAGAGTGTGGCAGGCTGGGGGCGCCTGAGTGGCTCAGTCGGTTGAGTCAATTAACTCCTGATTTTGGCTCAGGTCATGATCTCACGGTTCCGCTCTTCGGAACCTGCTTGGGATTCTTCCCCCCTCCCCCGCCCCCCCACTCGTGCACACGCACTCATTTTCTCTCTCTTAAAGTAAATAAACTTAAAAAAAAAGGACAGCTCTGTCCTGTCCAGTGGAACTAGAAACCTGTCCGAAGGTATGGGGGGGGGAATAAGCTGTAGGTGTAATAGGGGATTGGAAACCTGTCCGAAGGTGTGGGGGGGGAATAAGCTGTAGGTGTAATAGGGGATTGGAAACCTGTCCGAAGGTGTCCGGGGGGCAGCGGCCAGTGCGGGCTTTCTTTAAAGCTGCAGACATGATCAGGACCCTCTCCGCCTGGCTTTGAGCTCTTCGGGGGCTTTCCGTGCCTCTTCGAATAAAATACCCGGTTCTTCACGCACTCTGTGAGCCTCGGGGCTCAGGGCCCTGCCCTGCGGGTGCCGCAGCTGCATCTCTGGCCACCCCTTCCCTTCCCCTGGCCACTTCAGCCAGACTGGCCTTTCTGTTCATAGGCCAAGCTCCTTCCTGCCTCAGGAAAGCAGGGCGCGGTGGTTAAGGGCGTTGACCTTGGAGCCTGGCTGCCAGGGCTCTCAGCCCTGCCTCTTCACGGTTCTGTAACTCTGGGCACTTTCTTAACATCTCTGTGTCTTGGCTTTTCCACCCGTGAAATGAGGATCAGAGCAGCAGTGTGCATGTGAGCGGCTGGCACGTTGGGAGCGCCGGTGGTGTCAGCTCAGGGCCTTCCTCCCTGGCGACGCCTCCGGTGTCCCATTCCCCTCCCACCTCTCTGCCTGGCAAACTCCTCATCCTTCAAGTCTAACCTTCCCTGCCTGGGGTGGGGGTATGGAGGTATGGAGGTATCTATCTATTTATTTGAATTCAAGTTATTTAACACACAGTGTAGTATTGGTTTCAGGAATAGAACCCAGTTAGTGATTCATCACTTACATATACCACCCAGTGCTCATCCCACCAAGTGCCCTCCTTCATGCCCGGCACCTGTTTAGCCCATCCCCCCTCCCCTCCAGCAACCCTCAGTTCTCTGGATTGAAGAGTCTCTTAAGGTATGCCTCCCTGTTTCTATCTTTTTCCCTTCCCTTCCCCTATGTTCATCTGTTTTGTTTCTTAAATTCCACATATGAGTGAAATCCTATGATATTTGCCTTTCTCTGACTGACTTGTTTCACTTTGCATATTACACTCGTGTTCCATGGGGTGGGGGGATCTCTTAAACCTCCTCCTCGTCCCTGCAAAACCACGTTGGGTGATCCTAATCACATTTCGTCATGTATGAATTGAACAAAGTCAAGGACCTATCTATCTTGTTTCCACCGCAGCTTTGCACATGGTGCGTGTTCCGTTAAATGTGCTGAACGGGTGCGCAGAGGGGCCTAAGGCTTGTGGTGCCCCGTGCAGCTCAGGCCAGTTCTGGCTCTTGTTTCGCCTTGGCGGCCGCAAGCCAGTATACAGACCAGTTCGAGGAATGATGTGCTTCCTGTTCTCCCCCTTCCAGAGCACGCCCCCAGTCCAGGTGGGCAACATGTCTGTGCTTTTAGCAATGCCGCTGCCTCGAACCCAGAAGCCATGGAGGAGATAAGGTAGCCCCCCTGTCCTTGGATCAGATGGGGAAGCCCAGTTCAATGGATACAAAATACAAGGATGATTTATTTCGGAAGTACGTGCAGTTCCATGAGGGCAAAGTGGACACCACCCCCAGCAAGCAGCGGCCTGGCAGCGATGAGTACCTTCGGGTGGCAGCCTCGACCCTGCTCAGCCTGCACAAGGTGGACCCCTTTTATCGATTCCGGCTGATCCAGTTCTACGAGGTGGTGGAGAGCTCCCTGCGCTCCCTGAGCTCCTCTAGCCTGCGGTCTCTGCACGGCGCCTTCAGCGTGCTGGAGACGGTCGGGGTCAACCTCTTCCTCTACCCGTGGAAGAAGGAATTCCGAAGCATCAAGGTAAGGTCTAGGGAAGAGCTGTCCCCGCTGGTCTCCCTTCCCACCCCCTCCCAGCCCGACTTGAGTGGGCTCGTGCCAGGTACATCCCTCCTCTGCCTGCAGCCCCGTCCGTCTGGCCCACTGCCTTTGATACAACACCTGGAAGTACCCCGTCCCCGCCCCCCATGTCCACCTTGCCTGTCTGACCAGTGTCCTCTCTTCACTGAGTCCCTGCCCCTGGCAGCTCCCATCTGAAGCTGTGATGTTGGAAGGGAAGGTGGCCCCTGGTTATGCAGGGCCTTGAAGCCCGGGCAAAGGGCTTGAATTCATCCTAAGCAGGCTGGGAGGCAAGGCAGGCCAGGGGCAGGTTTACGTCGGGAGCAGTCTTCTGGCTGTTGTATGGGAACGAGACCGGCGGGGCGGTGAGACCGCTTAGGAGGCTGCCCCAGACGCTGGGGCGCCCTGAGAGATGATTTGGACTAAGTGGGAGCACACGGGAGAGTGGAGGATGGATTTAAGAGAGAGCGAGAATTCTGAATCCTTCCCGGGGCTCAGGCTTTTATTCTTCAGAACTTCACCGAAACCCAGAAAGGAATATGCTTCCTGCTCCTTGGGGCTTCTGCCTCTGCCCTGATTGATCCCCTCTCTTCACCGTGTTTGCCCTGTGGCCTCCTAGGGAGCAGAGCCCTATATGGGCAGCTGGTGGCTTTGTGCCCTCCCACTCAAGGCAGGAGTGTCAACAGTTTCCCCTCATGTAGAGTGCCCTGTTGGCCTCTGTCTACTACACGGGGAGCTGCCGAGATCTTTCCGTCCCCTCTCCTCCCCCGTGCTCCCGCTCAGACTTGGGTGTGCTCAGACCATGTGTGTCTCCGAGAGCAAATCCACCTCTCTTTCTCTGTCCCCTTCCTTCTAGACCTACACGGGCCCCTTCGTTTATTATGTCAAGTCGTCGTTACTGGAAGAGGACATCCGTGCCATCCTGCAGTACATGGGCTATGTGCCCGAGTTAGGGACCGCCTACAAACTCAAAGAGCTTGTGGAGACCCTCCAGGTGAAGATGGTGTCCTTCGAGCTCTTTCTGGCCAAGGTGGAGTGTGAGCAGATGCTGGAAATCCACTCACAAGTCAAGGACAAGGGCTACTCCGAGCTGGACGTGGTGAGCGAGCGCAAGAGCAGCACGGAGGATGTGCGGGGCTGCTCGGAGGCCCTGCGGCGGCGGGCCGAGGGCCGGGACCACCTGACGGCCTCCATGGCCCGCGTGGCGCTCCAGAAGTCAGCCAGCGAGCGGGCGGCCAAAGACTACTACAAGCCTCGGGTGACCAAGCCCTCAAGGTCGGTGGATGCCTATGACAGCTACTGGGAGAGCCGGAAGCCACCCCTGAAGGCCTCGTTGAGCCTGCGGAAGGAGCCGGTGGCAGCAGACGTGGGCGACAGCCTCAAGGATGAGGTCATCCGGCCGTCCCCCTCACTCCTGACCATGTCCAGCTCCCCCCACGGAAGCCCGGATGACCTGCCGCCCTCCTCCCCCAACAACGGCTTGGGCCTGCTGCGTGGCCCGTACTTCTCTGCTCAGGAGGACGTGGATCTGTACACAGACTCGGAGCCTCGGGCCACCTACCGGAGGCAGGATGCCCTGCGGCCGGACGTGTGGCTGCTCAGAAATGACGCGCACCCCCTCTACCACAAGCGCTCACCCCCCGCCAAAGAGTCCGCCCTGTCCAAGTGCCAAAACTGCGGTTTGTCCTGCAGCTCCTCCCTCTGCCAGCGCTGTGACGGCCTGCTTGCCTGTCCCCCAGCCTCCAAGCCCGGCGCCTTCCCCAGCAAGGCCTCCGCCCACGACATTCTGGCCCACGGGCTGTCTCTGCGGGAGAAGTATGCGGGCCAGACTCAGGGCCCCGAACGGCTGCCGCACCTCCACCCGAAATCCAAGCCCTTGGCCACAGCCACCTCCCGTTGTGGCTTCTGTAACCGCCCAGGTGCCACCAACACCTGCACCCAGTGTTCAAAAGTCTCCTGCGACGCCTGCCTCAGCGCCTACCATTATGACCCCTGCTGCAAAAAGAGTGAGCTGCACAAGTTCATGCCCAACAACCAGCTGAACTACAAGTCCACCCAGCTCTCCCATCTCGTGTACAGATAGACTTGACCTTGCACCCCTGCTCCAAGGGCTACACCACTGACTTTCCGGTCCCCCCACCCCCGGGAAGAAGGGTTCAAGTATTGAGCTTGGCCGTGGAGGCCTGCATTGCACCGTGTAGGTGTCGGGGTCGTGGGGTCGGCTGTGCCATGTGCGAGTCACTTGGTGACCTGGATGTTTCCACTGATGGCTGCTTTGTCGCCTGGCGAGGGAGAGGGTGGCACTTCCGTTCAGATTCATTTTTGCTAATCTCTCCACTCCCTATTCCGTTGTTTGTTTTGTTTTTGAAGAGGATTTCTCTCTCTCAGACTCTTGCCACACCCACCCCTCCCACCGAGAAGCCAGCTTGGACCGGGAAGGGCCCTCCGGGTCCCCTCCAAATGCCTGCCTGGAGGGTCGAGCTAGAGGCCTGTTGGCTTGTGAAATGAGCCCTCCTGCCACACCGGGCCTCTTCAAGTGGCTCATCCCTTGGCCGCCCCCTTCCCGAACGCAAGGATGCCCCCCTGGACTCGCCGCCCCTTGCCTCCACCTGTCTGGGTTTCGAAGGTGGACTGGGTCCAGTATTAACTGAACGGCATCCTGTTGCCACCACAGCTCAGTTCAGCCCCCGGTGTTCGTGCACTTTGCTCCGACGTGCTGAAGTGTGCGCCGCCCACGGCAGGATGGATTCTTCCCCTTTCTGTTGTTTGCACATGCTCCTCTTACTGTACTGTACATAGATATTTGAGATTTATTTTTAAATAAATATTCAACTTGCCGCGTGTTTCACAGTGGTTAAAACATTAATTATGTAGCTATTTATACAAACAGCCTGGGGTCTTTAGTCTTCCAAGGGAGGGTCACAGCCCCTTCCGTGATGTATCCTACACACACGACAGCCCAAGGGCAGAGCAGAGAGTGTGGGGACAGAGGAGGAACAGACGATGTCCCAGAACCGGTGGAGAGCCACTGTCTTCCCTACAATAAATCTCTACACCTACCTCCAGCGCACATGTAGGGGCTCGTGCGGGCCGGGAGTTCTGTGCACCTGCGGACCTACAGCCTGGTCTTTGCCATTTGCTGCGTGTGAGCCCTGCACTCCAAACTTGTCGAGTCCTGTTTGAGAAGGAACATTTGGGATTCCCCCGCCCCTCCATCTCAGCCTCTTCGCCTGTTTCCAGGACTCCCCTGCAACATCGGTGATCTTTTTTGCACTAAGAGTGGGCCCGAGTCCACCTGCGCCCATCCGACGGACATCTCCCCGGACACTCAGCTGAGCCTGAGCGCTTCCACACCCGAAGGCCCCTTAAGCTCCTCATGTGAGTGACCCCTAGATTTTCCTTTTGGGGTGCAGAGCAGGAGTGGGCCAGAGTTTGAAAATAAAAGCCGCTTCCTTGTGAACTAATATATTTTAGCCATAAGTGTTTGTGATGTACAGAATCTCATAGGAATTTACATGCAGTGGGTTTTCTGGTAGAAGGAGGTCTTCAGCTCTTGAGCGCCTTTAAATCTGGCTGAATCCTGAGGCCACTGTGAATTTGCTGATGTTCTTTCAACTCAGTGAAGTGATTTTAAGGTTTTTCCAAATCTTCTATGGCTCTTTTTTATATCTCTAGTAGAGCACACGTAGATATTCAATGTGTATATACTGCTGAATTTCAACCACCTTTATTACTAAGACCATCATCTTTGACGTGCTTCCTTTACACATTTCAGAAGTGTTGATGCCTGTGTTACTCCCGAGAGCTCTAGTTTTCTAGTTTTCCATTCTCAGCTCGCTCCAGGACTTCGGGAACTCTTGGCCAACTGTGACGCCAGCTAGCCTCTGCGGCGGGCGGAAGCAGGAGTGCCCGCCTCGTCCCGGGAGAGAAAGCCCGGCACACGTGGCCTCACGGGGACACTGTGTTCACAGACTGGAATGGGGAGACCTCTGACCATGTCCTTGGTGTGTACCTAATCGTATGAGGTTGCTGTGCTTGAGATGGATAAATATACGCTAATTTAAAAAGACGGATGTCCTGGGATTGATTTCTACCAAGAGTTGAAATGTTGAGAGATGATTTAAAAAACAATAAAGTGTCTTCCATTGTTAAACAAAAGCGTTTGGAGTTTTATGTCCCTCCCTCCCTGCTGCTTTTGAAGTTTGGGCTGTGTGGATTTTTTGTTTTGCTCAAGCTGTATTTTCTAGTGACAGGACTCATTTCCTCCTCCACAAAACTGATACTTAATCAGCTCTGTGCTTCCTCTGTGAGCCAGGTACTTTGTATGCTGAGACTTCACGGGTGTGATTCCACAGAATTGTCTCCGTCCTCCTGTAAACTAGGTAGTGTTATGATCCCCATCTTCCAAATGGGGAAACTGAGGTGTGCAGAGTTCGGCCATGTTTCTCAGGAGTGGGACTGCATGCTCCAGGAGAAGTGATTGGTGGTGACTGACAGGCGTTAAGTAACAAGTGAAGGACATTCTGAGAAATAAAATTACATTTTTAATTCTTCTGATCCAAGTCCGTTTAATGCTAGCTTGTCCTTGCCGAAGAGGAAGCAGGTGTTCGGCTCAGAGCCTTAGGCAGAGTCTTCGCTAGGTGTTCCGGTACCTTCTGTCTGGAGCAGGCCTTAGTGCTTTCCCGTCTACAGCGGCGTGGAGAGATCACTTTAAAAATCAACTGACGTGTTTTTCAAGAGGAGGGCTGACGACAAGGAAGGTACATGGCAAAAATCTCCAGGGTGCTGTGAGAGCAGCGTGGTGGGGGACATCCTGGCTCTCGGCGGCCCCAGGTCTCTGCGTGACCGTGACCACGGCTGGGTGGCCCCGAGCAGGCGCCTCAGCTGTCGGAGCATAGCCTCCTCCATTCCGCGCGGCGGCGAAAGGAAAGCCAGGCCTCGGGCCGGACCGAGCCCCGAGAGCTGGGTTTGGTTTTCGCCGCGGCCTGGGCAATGGCGCCGCCGGGAAGAGCGGCTTCCTAGCGATGCGTGTGCGGCCTGGGAGCGCGGAGGAAGCCGGACCCTCGCCGCCGCATCCACAGCAGAGCGGGGACTCCGGAGCAGATCGCGTGACCTGGGTGTGTCAGTGACCAGCCTGTGTAACGTCCTCGGCCCCTCCGGCTGTCCGCCAGCGCTGCGGCCAGCCCCCAGCACCGCCGGATTCGTAGTCTCGGAGGGGTAAGCGCCGCGGCACACACTTGGGGCTGAACCCCCGTCTCCTGTCACCCTTTCTCCCTTGGTGACAGAAGCCCTGGTTTGTAGACGCACGGCCTCGGGATACAGGCTGCCTTTCCCAGCCGCGCCTGCCGCCAGCGGTGGTCATGGGGCCGCAGCCAGGCCGCGGGATGGAGGAGCGGGCTCGTGTGGCTTCCGGGGCGCGCCTTTCAAGGGCTCCTGTTCTTCCCACCCCACCTTCCTGCCCGGCTGGAGTGGTGCAGCCCTGTGAGACGCTGAGGGACTCCGAGGTCACAGCCAAGTGATGAGGGCAGGGCAGCGGTTGGGAGTGGCCCGGTCCCTGGTGCCTAAGAAGCCGCCATCCTAGCCAGCCTGCCCTGCCACACCCAGCGTTTTCTCCAGAGTTTTCACGTGAGAGGAATGAACCGTTACCTTGCTTAAACCACAGCCCCTCCCCATTTCCACATTTCAGAGACCGTCTTATTTACAAAAGAAGTACAGCGAACCCTCATTTTTGCTGAACCCAGTGTCCACGATTTGTGGCCAACTTGGTTTCCTTTCTAACCTGTCCATCTACCTCCCTCACTCCTAAGTTCCTTTGAAGCAAATTCCAGACATCTGTTTCTGTGTATTTCAGTATGTGTATCCAAAAGACAAGGGACTTTTAAAACACCATACCATTATCACATCTAAGTTTTTATAATTTTTAAAATGTTTTATTTAGTTTTGAGACCAAGAGAGAGCATGAGCCGGGAGAGGCAGAGAGAGAGGGAGACAGAATTGGAAGCAGGCTCCAGGCTCTGAGCTGTCAGCACAGAGCCCAACTGGGGACTCAAACCCACGAACATGAGATCCTGACCCGAGTCAAAGTCGGAGGCTTAACCGACTGAGCCACCCAGGTGCCCCTATAATTCTTTAATAGCGATTGATAGGCAGTCAATGTTCCAATGTCCAGCTGTTGTATAAATCCACATTTTAAAAAGAGTTTGCATCAGGATTCAATAAGGTCTCCCCATTGCATTTGGTGAATAGACCTTTAAATCACCTTTATCCTCAAAGCTCTTCCTGTAGAGTACAGGGACCCCATCTTTCTCTTTTTTGCCCCTTGAAATGTTTGAGTTAAGCTGAATTTTTAGTCCTGTAGCGTATGCCAGAGCCTGCGTTTTGCTGATTGCAGCTCCCACTGTTGTTTAACATGCTCCTCTGTCCTCTCAAACTCAGGAGTAGTTGGCTTTTTGTTTCTTTTCCTGTTCCTTTCTGTTCATTTGCTGCGCATTGTACAAAAGTAGAAAAATAAACTTTCTTATGGATATGGCTGCAGGTCCATAAATAAGGGATTGCGAGGAAATAACTTAAGGCAGTGATGAGGCGCACGGGCTGGGGATGGGGTCCAGGTTTTCAGACACACAGGTCTCCGCTGGCGACGCATTTCAGGTCCCGCGTGAGGAGGCGGAAGAGGTTGAACGTGACGGAGGCCTCGAGGCACCCCTGGGACTCCTCTGGGGCCCTCTGGAGCCGGTGCAGCCAGTGGTGCAGGCGGCCGCGGGGTCTGGGTCCTGCCGTGGGCTGAGCCAGGACACAAGCCCGGAGCTCGGAGTGGATGTGGCGCAGCACACGCAGGGGCTGGTCCAGGACGACCCCCAGGGACGTGTCAGTCATGTTCCCCAGGACCTTCAGGGTCAAGTCTAGCTCTGCTTCCAAGGCGGCAGGGCGCTCCCAGGCCTGCAGTCTTATCAGGTCCCTGGTCCGTGGGAAGAGACGAGAGGCACAGGTCCAGTCTTTCGGCGAGAGTGACTCTTCTAAGGCATCCTTGGCCTTCTTGAAGGTTTCTAGCTCCCTCGGCGACAGAGATTGGAACTTGCCCATGTGGCAGCCCCTCCTGGTTGTGGTGGGCCTGGAAGTCGGGACAGGGCCTGCCCCGGTCAGGCCCAGCACCACGGTCACCAGCACCACAACCCGAGCTGTAGCCATGGCCGAGCCTCAACTGCTTCCCCGGCCCCATGGCTCCGCTTTTAGCCCGGCTCGCGGGGCAATCCCAGCTGATGTATGTAAAGCGAAAAGGCAAATGGAAATAGGAATCTCCACTGGGCCTGGAAGGCCTAAGTAGGTGGGGCCGGTCGCTGAAGGAGGTGAGCCTGCAGGGAAAGGCCATGCGACAGGTCCCTTCTCTGGACCTGTGCCGAGAGGGAAAGAGAAACTGAAATTCACTCCGAGGAGAACGTCGCGTTTCTGAGAAGTCCCGCTGCCTGGACAATCTCGTTTAGGACTCTCCAGGGCGGCCTTCAGCTGGCTGACTCTGGGGAGCCCCTTGCCGAGGCCGAGACAGGTGCGGGGGTGGGAGGTGAGGCTGAGGGCACCTCCGCGGCAGAGACGGCTTCCCTTTGAAGCGCAGTCTTTGTTTGCTGGGGTCCCGTTTGTCTCCTGGTGCTTCTGTTACTCGTGCTTTCGGTGTCATATCCAGGAAATCATTGCCAGATCCACTGTCACAAAACTCAGCATGTTTTCTTCTCGGACTTTTATAGTTTTAGATCTTACACTCAGGCCCTAAGTCCACTTGGAGTTTTATATGTGGCCTAAGGGAAGGGTCTAGCTTCAGTCTTCTGCGTTTGGGCGTCCAGTTTCGCCACCACCACTTGCCGAGACCGTCCTTGCCCCGTTGTGTGTTCTTGGCACCGTGTTGAAGCTCATTCGACCATATGTGCGAGGGTTTATTTCTGGGCTCTGTTCTGTTCCGTTGGCCTGTGAGTCTATCTTGGTGCCAGCACTGCAGTGTTTGGATTACGGTGGCCTTGTATACAATATGTTTTGAAATTGGGAAATGTGTGAACTTGGGAAGATTGTTTCTACTATTCAGGGTCTCCCCCCTTGAGATCCAGAATACATTTTAGGACCGTTTTTTCTATTTCTGCAAAAATGCCATTGGGATTTCGACAGGAATCGCATGGAATGAGTAGATTGCTTTGGGTGGTATGGACATTGTTATAATATTAAGTCTTCCAACCCCTGAACACAAGATGTCTTTCCATTTATTTGTGTCTCCTTTAACTTCTTCCGGTAATGTCTTATAGTTTTCAGAGTACAAGTCTTTTGCTTCTTTGGTTGAGTTTATTACTAAAGATTCCCCCCCCCTCTGGAAAAACTACTTTTATTTTATTTTATTTTTTAATAGTTTATTGTCAAATTGGTTTCCATACAACACCCAGTGCTCTTCCCCACAAGTGCCCTCCTCCATCACCACCACCTCCCTTCCCTCCCTCCCCCTTCCCCATTCCTAAGGATTTTAGTCTCTGTGATGTTCCTGTGAATGGGATTGTTTTTATAATTTCTGTTTCAGATTGCTCATTGTTTGTGTATATATGGAAGGCAACTGATTTTTTTCATGTGCCAGTTTTGTATCCTGCACCTTGGTCAAATCCATTTGTTAGTTCTAACAAGTTTCATGTGCGTGTGTATGAAATCTTTAGGGTTTTCTACATATAAGATCTTGTTATCTGAGAATAGATACAGTTTTACTTCTTTCTTTCTGATTGGGATGCCTTTTATTTCTTTTTCATACCTAATAGCTCTGGCTGACTTCCAGTGCTGTGTTTAATTCAAGTGGCAAGAGTAGGCATCCTTGCCTTGTTCCTCATATTAGAGGAAAAGTGTGAGTATGATGTTCACTGTGACACACAGGTTTTCTTTTTTTTAATTAAGATTTTTTTTTTCTACTGTTTATTTTTGAGAGAGCGTGTGAGCAGGGGAGGGGCAGAGAGAGAGGGAGACACAGAATCCGAAGCAGGGTCCAGGCTCTGAGCTGTCAGCACAGAGCCCGATGCGGGGCTCGAACTCACAAACCATGAAATCATGACCTGAGCTGAAGTCAGACGCTTAACTGTGCCCCCCAGGTTCCCCAGACACAGAGGTTTTCATAAGTAGCCTTTATTATGTTGAGGCAGTTTCTTACTCTTCCTAGTTTGTTGAGTACTTTTATCATGAAAGTGTTTTGAATTTTGTTAAATGCTTTTTTCCTGCATTGATTGAGGTGACCGTGAGGTTTTTGTCCTTCGTTCTGTTAATGTGGCGTGTCACATGGGAGTTGACTTTTGAGGCACAGGTTTGGTTTGCTTTTGGGGGACGTGGCACTCATAGCTGTTGTGTTCCTTCATCAGGAGGCACATGATGTTGACTTCTCTCTCTCTCGGGGAGAGTAACAGCCATTAGGCCTGTTATTTAGTGCTTAGACGAGTCATTTCATTGGAGGTTGCAAAATGTAGATATTCCAATTCTAGTATTCCTTCTTTGTTCCGAAACTGGAATACTTATATAAAAAGAAACTTCTTTGTGGTGGTGGGAATCTACGTATGTGGTAAAATTGCATAGGGAGGGGAAGGGGGAAAGAGTTGGGGAGAGAGAGGGACGCAAAACATGAGAGCCCATTGAATACTGAAAACGAACCAAACAGAGCTGGAGGGGGAGGGGGAGGGGGAGGGGGCTGGTGGTCATGGAGGGGGGGCACTTGTGGGGAAGAGCACTGGGTGTTACATGGAAACCAATTTGACAATAAACTATTTAAAAATTGTATGGAACTAACACACTCTCGCACTGGCGCGTGCAAGCCTGGCGCAACGTGAACGAGCTCTGCGGCTTGCACTGACATTAGTTTTCTGGTTGTGATGGTTCCACGGTTGTGCAAGAAAGAGGTCACCACTGAGGAAACTGGGTGCAGGGCACTGGGACCTTTTTGTATTATTGTTTTGCAACTTCCTGTAAATTTATAATTAGTTTTTAAAAGAAAAAGAAGTTTCCTTCAGTTACTATTTGACTACCAGTAATATATAGTTTAAGCGAGATAATGCTTAATTATTTGCCTGTGTTTTATTATTATTTTTTTTTTAGTACGCTTTAGGGCCAGCGTGGAGCTTGAAGTGGCCACCAGGAGATCAAAAAGGCAAGTCTGGGGCCAGCCAAGTGTCCGTATTTGCCTTTGTTTTTATTTAATGAGCTGATGCCTTAGAATCCCCCAACAGTGGCTAATTTTTTTAAAGCATCACGAACTCATTGATTTCAGTATATTTTAAATATTTCAGTCCTTTACATTATTGTAATTGGTGCTCAAATTCCAGTGTTTCACCAGTAAGGACCTCTTCAAGTCCTTTTGACTTGACCCTGAAATCTTTGAGTGCTTCCACTCTCTGGTAGCACAGGGGGCTCCAAGTTCGCCTTGCACATTTCCTACCCAGGTCCTGGAGTCACGTTTCTCCAGAGAGGGGTCCTTTCACTGTGAAGTGACATTTGGAGACCGAGTCTGAGAGCTAGGGGTGCCCACTGCCACCGAGCTTGTCATTGCTTCTCGGTCTTTTTAATGAGCAGAGCTTACGTTCTTTAAAGAACAAAAATTCAGGACTGTGGGATTTTTACTTAACCTCATCTCTCCTGGAAATCCCGGCTCTCAGGGGCTCCAGGGAAGCCATCACCGATTTTAACTTTGCCACCTGGGACCAGACCTAGTCTTGACCGGGAGGAGGGAGTCACGGCCTGGGACGGCCCCGTGGAGAGAGTGGCGGTCACTCCCACTGAGCTGAGCCTGAGGCTCTCCTTTGCAAGCTGGCAGGCAGGGTCACCTTCCGGTCGCCACGGTCACGTTAGTAAGTGAGACATCAGAGACAGAGGCGAAGCCAGGGTGGGGGTCATGTGGCTCAGATGCGGGGCTGTACCTTCCCTTCCCTGCCCAGGAGGAGCCCCTGCTCAGTGTTGACCCTTCTAGCCCTTCTTCACACTTCCAGTGCCCTCGTCCACACCCTGAAGCACCGTCACCTCGCCGCGTTTCCTGTGGTTTCACACGGTGCTTGCCGGCAGCTTGGCTCCCCCTCTCGCTGTGCTGAGATCCGTCCGTGTTGATGCGTTACGGCTCCTTCCCTGTCCGTCCATCCTTTCTCACTGCTCCCAGAACACCTTGCGTGACTGTGCCTCAGCGAACCCCCGGAACATGTAGCTTGTCTCTAATCCTGTGCTACTGCAGATATATTCTGACAGGCGTCTCCTGGGGCAAGAGTGTGCTTTTTCTGTAAATGGCTAAGTAGCGAATATTTTCAGCTTCAGGAGCCAAGAGGTGCAAAAAAAAAAAGTTAACGTCGGTACTTATGTAACAAGAGAAAAAATTTCCATAATTTTTTAAACTGAGTTTTATGCCCATTGTGGGGCTTGAACTCATGATCCTGAGATCCAGAGTCACTTGCTCTACCGACTGAGCCAGCCAGGTGCCCCTGCATTTAAAAAAGACAATATTTATTTATTCTTGAAAATGCAAAAGACAGAGAGTGAACAGGAGAGAGGAAGAGAGAGAGGGAGACACAGAATCTGAAGCAGGCTCCAGGCTCCTAGCTGTCAGCAGAGCCTAACACGGGGCTCGAACCCATGAATGAGGAGATCATGCCCTGAGCCGACGTCAGATGCTTAATGGACTGAGCCACCCAGGTGCCCCCATGAAATTTTTTTTTATTTTTGAGAGAGAGAGAGCATAAACAAGACCCAGCACATGAGTGGGGGGAGGGGCAGAGAGAGAGAGAGCGTAAACAAGACCCAGCACATGAGTGGGGGGAGGGGGGGAGAGAGAGAGAGAGAGAGAGAGAGAGAGAGAGAGAGAATCCAAAGGAGGCTCCAGGCTCTGAGCGGTCAGCACGGAGCCTGATGCGGGCCTCAAACCCATGAACTGCGAGATCATGACCTGAGCCAACATCGGATGCTCAACCAAGTGAGCCACCCAGGCGCCCCCCCCCATGAATTTTTAACTAAAAAACCCAAAGCTTTATTTATGGACATTGAAATTTGAATTCCCTGTAGTTTTCATGTCATGAAATATTCTTGTGAAACTCGTTCCAGCCACTGGAAGATGTTCAAAAGCACGCTCCCTGGCAGGGCAGCAGGAGGCGGGTCGGCCGGTCCTCGGGCGGCGTCCGCCCCTCCCCGCTCTCCCGGGCCCGGGCGGGAGTTGCTGGGTGCAGGGGGACCGGAGACTTCAAGTTTCCCAGGCACTGCCAGACGCTCTTCGGAGTGACTCCTCCGTCCTGGACTCTCCGCACAGGACCGTGATTGCCGGTCACCCTCGTGCTCTCTCCCGGCCCTGCGCGTGCCCCGCGCGCCCGGAGGCGTGGCCTCGTCCGCAATCACGTGGAGCGTGCAGGTGGAGCGTGCGCGCCTTCGTGCTGCATAACTGCGCTTTCCGAAGGCAGAAAATACGGACCAACAATACGGATTTTTAAGTTACCCGTTCTCCTTCTGCTCAGAGAGAACCCGAGTAAAAGCCTGGCACCTGTCCTTCCAGAGTTTTTCCTGTGTATAGACACCATTAATTTAATTTTTCAAGGCTAATATATATTATGGCTTTGGAATCTGCTTGTCTCACTTGACGAACTTACCGGTTAAGATTATTTCTGCTGCAAGTGATGAGTTCGGGGTCACGGAGCCCTCACTGTTGCATTATGGCCCTCGCCCAGCCTTTTCTGCCTCTAAGGAAAATATTGCTGGCTTGCTGCCCTCCATCCGGAGGGCTTCTCCAGGGGTGAAGAGGGAGAGGGCGGGCGTGAGAACGAAGAACGCCAGCCCCTCGGTGGCAGGTGCCGCTTGGCTCCTTTCTCCTCTTGCCACCAGGACGCTCTTGTCCACGCAGACACTCTGCTTAGTGCTGGAAGCCTCCCGTGCAGACAGCTGTGCCGAGAAGATTCTGCCAGGGTCCCTGTCATTATCATCCCGGTGCCGCCTGTCCTCACATTCACAAAGTTTTATCATGTAGAGAAATCTTTCCCTGAACCCAGGTCTCTATCAAAGGCAGAAAAGGGAGCTGATGAAGGAAGGCGTCTGTGCCTCACACCAGCCCTTGCCTCCCGCCTCCCCCTCCAGCAGGCGTCTGGGCACCGGGCTCAGCCTCCCTGCCGCAGGTAGGGCCCCAGGTGTGGCTCATCCACCTCCTTCTTTGGCTGCAGGTGGGGGGCTCAGGAACGGGGCAAACTGCACGGCTGGAAGGAACTAAGGCCCACGCCTGGGGTCAGCCTGGGGTCGGGACCGGCCGCCCTGCCTGCGTTCGCTGTTCCATGTGTGTTTTGTCTGCAGTGTTACCATAAGCGGCTTCGACGCCTTTCGGAAGTACGAGGGGGCTTCCCAGAGAACGCCACCACCTTCCACCAGAGCCTCCTGCAGCTGTGCGGGTCCGGAACCGGCAGGATGGACCCTCGTGTTCCGGGCTTCACCGCTGCTAGAGGCCCGTGGGGGCGGACCTGCCACCCCAGGCAGCAGGAGGCCACCAGCCCGGGGAGCCCGGGGCACCTGAGGGGAGAAGCAGTGGGGGTGGGGGGCAGCCTCGCGGGATCCTCACTAAGGCCTGGCGGCAGGAATCAGGCCTGGTCTGCCTGATGCAAAGGCCACCACCCTGCACGGGCAGCGCACCTGCTGCCAGCCCCGGAGTTCAGGGACGGTGACCCAGGTGACCCAGCTGAGTCCATGTATTTGCAAAGCCACCTGAACACAAACACGGAAGCCGGCTGATTCAGCAGCAGTCATTTTTATTCCTACGTACGTATCCAGTGACATGCGTGTCTTCCATCCATTTCTAGACTCTTTCACGAGTCCAGTGAGATGAGGCAGGGGTGCTGCACAGCAGCGCCAGGCACCCCTGCCTCGGACCTGCCTTCCCCTCCCCTGCCCGAGGCCCCATCAAGAGCAGCAAAGCCTTTCTCAGGACCCAGGACCTAACATGCCCAGGACCCAGGACCTAACATGCCCCTCTTACAACTTACACGGCGTCGGACAAAGAGTAAGCCTCACCTTCCAAGGTCTCAGAACAAATGAAAAAGCAGCACTTTAACAATTCCTTCATTTTTACAAAGAAAGTTACAAGAATTCAAAATTTTGATTAACCTTGAGAACAACTCAAGCTTGGCCCGGCCTGTACTGGAGAAAACATCAAATAAAGCCTGGGGTTGGCACCCTTCGGGCTTGTCTCGGTTCCTGAGGCTTCCAGGAGGGAGCGCAGGGATGTGCTCACGGGGTCGGCAGGCTCCTGGGAGCGCAGGCCCACGGAGGGGACAGGCGGCCCTTCCCTTGTGAGCGCCCATCTGCATGGCCCCGGCCAGTCACGCGGCCTGCCTCCCGCGGGCTGCTCCTACGGGCATGTGGGGCCTTCACCCCAAAGCCATGTGCGCCCGTCGGCAAGAGCAGCCTGGGAGGCCGGCTCACTGGTGAGGAAGGCCAAGTATCCCCCTCTCCCCCAGGACCATGTTGGCTGGGGTGGGAAAGAGTGAAAAAATGGGGCGGCCCACAGGAAGCTGTGACATCTTCCTTCTTCTGTCGTGTGGCCGAGAGCCACAGAAGTTCCTGAACGTCTGACTCCATCTGCGGGAGCAACAGCAGGAACCTAAATGGGAGGGAGCATGGCCACGCGGCTCTGCCTCAGGTGAAGTCCTCCCCGCACAGGGGTGCTGTCATGTCAAACCCATGGCCCAGGGCCTTGGAGACGGGTTCCTGGCACGGCAGCTTCTCAGTGATTCTGGCTGCTGTTTTGGGAACAGTTCCAATTTGGTTTCCTACACGTCCAGGAGCAGTAGAAACGGGTGCGCCTTCTGGAGGGAATGGGGGAGGATCAGGGTGCCTCCTCTCTCTTTTGCATCTAAATCCTAATTAATGGCAGGTCATTGATTCTTCCTTGCACTTGAATCAGACCAGTTCTAAGGCCTGTGATTCTGACGTCCTCGGCTGCAGAGGAGCTGGCCACCACCCTGCCCCGCGCGGTCTCCCCACCAAAGCAGAAGTGGGATCCCGGCTGCGGCCACCCTGCCGAGGACTCTGCCGAATGTGCAGGCCCCCGTGGGAATGTGGAACTGAGACCCTGGGGGGCCGAGTCTTGCTGCTCTGACACAGGTTCATGGAGAGGATCCCTCTCGCCCACCTTTCCACGCTCCTCTGCTCACAAAGGAATGCGCAGGCACACCAGGGCCTCCCCAGGCCCAACAGGGTACTATGGAGCCACGGCCATTGTGGGCTGGGCCCTGGCCCTTGGCCTTACATCAGGTGGGGCCTGGCCAGCGTTCCCACTGTGAAGAGAGGCAGCGGGCCTGGGCGCGGGAGCCGTGCGGTCCTGTTGCTGGCCTGAGTGAGCACAGCCTGTGGAGCGGAGCCTCTCCTGGCCCTGGCTTAGCCGGGCCGCACACCTGATCTCTGGGGACCTCGCACAGGCCAGCTCCTTTCACTCTAACCCAAGCTGCAGGGTATGGTTGTACCCAGGGGATCTACGGCAACAGCCTATGCGATTCATTCCAGGAGTTCAAAATCGCTGGGCCTGCTGGGGAGGAGGGGGCGCCTCTGGGGTGGGGCTTGTGCCACACGGCTCCCCAGGGCAAACTTGTCTTCCAAGTTCACTGGCTAACCAGCTGACTGCCAGCTTCCCCAGGGGCCCTCCCTGACTTCACAGCCTTCACCTCACCCTAAAGCATGACCTTGTCTAGGTGCTACCGGCTTCCCTGTCCCATGGCCTAGACCTAGAAGGAAATAAATCCGTGGGAAATTGCAGTTACGCTGGATATTTTTTAATTGACTGGGCATTTATTGCCCCAAATAGAATTATTAGGTATGCTAAAGGTAGTCAGCAGCAAACTTCTGATTCTCAGGCGAAGACACTTAAAAAAAAATCTATCAGGGTCCTTCCCATAGGCGTGCTCTGTCTCACTCTGTCTCTCAAAGATAAATAAATGTAAAAGCCCACCAGGAAAACCCATCTCCACGAGCTCTGCATGTGGCGAAGGTGGAGACAGACCCGAGGTACAGGGGGCTCGCCTGTCCTCCCCGGGGAATGCTCTCCGGCTTGCCAAACCTCCCTTGGCCGGCAGGGGGCAGCAGAGGAGCAGGGGAGACCCAAACCATGCCTCCTGCCCACTGAGCCATCTTCCACCCTGGGGACCCTTCTCTACTTCAGTGTCATTTTCAGGACTCTGGTAAAAGTGGGAGGCCAGACAGGACCTGGTGACAAGGGGCAGTCTGAATTGAGAAGAGCCTGGGGGGCTCGGTCGGTTGAGCGTCTGACTTTGGCTCAGGTCATGATCTCACGGTCTGTGGGTTTGAGCCCTGCGTTGGGCTCTGTGCTGACAGCTCAGAGCCTGGAGACTGCTTCAGATCCTGTGTCTCCCTCTCTCTCTGCCCCTCTCCTGCTCACTCTCTGTCTCTCAAAATAAAAATAAAGACGTAAAAAAAGAGAAGATCCTGTTTTCACTGCTGTGATCTATGAACTCACAGGCCCCTCCCCACTAAATTGTCTGGTAAACTATTGAGTTTGCAATGCAACTTACACTTCAGAGTTCAGACCATGAACTTCAAGAAAGAAGGTAGATTGCTTATGGGCTGGGGAATGAGAGAACACTCTATTGTAGACCCCAGCCCACGGCCCCCCAGGGGTGGACAAGGTCCTCTCCCTCTGTGACCTCCTTTTTTACTTTTCCACCAAAAGTACATAGGAAATGACAGAGACCAGAATTGGCATTACTCCTCCAGTGAGGGTGTACGACGTAGAGTAAAATACTCCTGTTTGGCTTAAATTGCGGGGCGAAAGTGGGAGACTACAAACAGAGAAATGACCATATTGTAACCCTATCAAGTGCAGATTTACTTTTCATGCATAACAAGGAAACCGTGTGCACCCAGCCTGACTGGCCTCACTCTGCCGGGAAAGGGGAAGGGGTTCGGGCGGGGCCTGGCCTGGCAGCCGGGGCAGCACAGCCCTGGCGGGTTCAGTCCTTCCAGAGCCCTGCTGCCTGAGGCAGCAGAGATGCAAACGTGCGTGCTGCCAGCCCAGGGTCTGTGCTGGCCCAAGGCCACGGGGAAGCAAGGACGGCACATGATGAATTAAACCAGCCCAGAGGGTGCCGAGTCCCAAGGCAGGGACCCTGAGCCACACGGGATTTGCCACCGCCCACAGAGGGGTGAAGGGCAGGGGAGGAGCAGACACGGAAGTCAGTGACTCTTATTTCATCTGGACGTGATTGGCAGCTCCTCCCGCTAGACAGCCCGGCGGACAGGACCAGGGGGACAGGGCAGGGTGCGTGCCTGTGAGCGAGCCCTGGGTGGAGGTAGAGGGGAGGCGAACGGGGCACTGCTGCTCTGGCCCCCGCGCCCGTGCTTGGGCCGGCGGGGATGGTCCAGAACTGGGCAAGGGAAGGGAGCTGGTAGCAGGCAGGCGGTGGGCGGACCGCACGGAGCCCAGGAAATGGGGCCTGTGGACCAGTAAGGCCCATGAGTGAGGGAGGTGATTGCTAGGCTCTCACTACTTTGTAAAAGTGCATGAATTTAATCGGAGTTAGAAGATAGCAGATGCCGGCCCGCATAAGCCCTGTGACTCCAGCTTCTCCCTCCAGAGGGCGCTCTGGCCCCACCAAATAGGCTCCCTCACCCCCCAGACCCCAAGGCTGCAGCTTTAATAGGGCTTTAGAGAAGGGCCCGCGTGCCCCTGCCCCGTGCCAGTGTAAACACTCACAGCATTCCCAGAGAAGGGCAGTGGCCGCCTGCCACCCAGGGAGACAGCCTATGAGGTGCCAACCAGAGGTAAAGGGGTTTTCACTCAGTTTTTCCTTCTCGAGGAGCGTGAGCAACATCACAAGGGAGAGTGTGACATTTTCCAGATTTCGGAACCCACCACTTCTGGTCAGAATTGCTGCTGCTGAGGCCGGAGGCGCCTCGATGACCAAGGTGACATGGCAGGCTCCTCGCCCTGCTAGAACAGACACCCATCCGGGGCGCGGCAGGTGCTCCTGGGACGCAGGCAGGGGCTGGGAGGCAGAAGCCGGAAGCGGGCGCTCCCTGGCCGCCCCCCGTCCCGGCCGGGCTCCACGGCGCCCCTTCTCTCCGCCCGCACCGCAGCTCAACGGATGACGTGTCTCTCTGGCTGCAGAAGCAGAAGGAGAATTTACCTGGACAGGCGGTCCCTCCCATCTGTGGGCTCCGGGGCAACACCGAGAGCAGAGGTCCCGCTTGTTGTGGCCTGGGGAGGTGGCCTGTGGCTCCGAGGGCCAGGGACGCCGGGTTTAAGAGGACCATGGCCTTCGCTTCACGTGACCTGCTTCTGTCTACCCTGAGGGGGCTGCCCAGTGTGAGCGGCACCGGGGGCCCTGGCCGAGTGTCTGTCCCAGGGGCTGTGGGGGGCCCTGCTCCGTCACAGCAGTTCCTGCTCATCGTCCTCGGAGCCGGAGGGGCCCTGGCGCACCTCCTCGTACCACTTGTTGGTGAGGGTTTTCATCTGGATGCGCCCATGGTGGAGGTCCTGGGGCAGAAGACACAAGCAAGCCCTTGTCAGCGGGTCTAGTCAGGTCAGGGTTAGGGCTGGGGGGGGGGCTGCTTTGTACTTCATGGGGGTGTGGGAGAGATGGGAGGCAGAGTACATGGCCACGGGCAATTTCTAAGTCTTAATCGACTAACTCCAGCTGGGGTTCTTCTCTGCAGGGTAAGATAACGGGGTGTCACCCAGAAGTGGGGGTAAGAGGCGGGATGGTGTGACGTTAAGACATGTGGCTTCCGGAGTCAGACACACTTGGGCTGTGCTTCCCCCTCTGCCACGCACCGGCTGTGTGACCTCGGGTGGCCACCTCACCTCTCTGGGCCTCAGTCTCCCCAGCTGTCTAGTCCAAGGGCGGCTGCAGCCATGACACACGATGTCGGGAAGATGAGACGCAGCTACAGTGATGACCGTCTGGGACGGCAGCTGGCTTGGCAGGTGCCCACATGTGGACGGCGGCCGTGACCGCCGGGGCGGGAAAGTGGCTCAGAAACCAAGTGGGGCCAAAGCAGGCCCACTGGTCCCTGTGAGACTGTCCCTCACTGCCGCCCGGAGGACGGCCGTGCCCAGGGGGATGGAACAAGAGCCCCAGGCCAATGCCCGAGGCCCCGGCATGTTTGAGATTTTCAGCTCGGATTCGATAGCCGATCGATGTCCGGAGTCTGTCCTCCAGGAAAACCAAAGTGTTAACAAGTCTGTTACTAAATGAGCGCTACACAGGGCAGTGAAGGAAACGGCGGGCGCTGGCCTGGGCAGAGGGCCCGCCGCCCACCCGCTCCTGGCCACCGCGGGTCCCGAGGGAGGGAGGTGAGGGACCCTCAGCTGCGGGGTGCGGGCCAGTGTCCCACCTCCTGCGTCAGCCGCCGCGTGAAGAAGGGGTTCAGGTACTTGGCGTCCAGCCACACGAAGCCTTTGAGGTCCTGCCGCCTGACGTAGTGGGCTTCATACTCCTCCTCTGTGAGCTCGGACAGGTGCTCCGACTCAATGGCGTTGCCCTGCGGTGGGGGCGGGGGGACGGGGGTCCAGGGTCGTCAGCTGGCGTCTTCCTGGGGCCCCCGCACCACCCGGCGCACCCCGCAGCCCTTCAGTCCCGGCCACCAGCACCCCGGCCTGACCTGTGCTTCCGCATCACTGCGGGGTGTCTGTGGGCGGCAAAGCGCCTCCTGGGAGCCCACAGGGAGGGGGCAAGGTTTGTAAAAACACGATGGATATCCGGAGATAAGCCAGAATTACGAGGGGATCAGAATTTATCTGTGGGCGGGGGTTTGGTTGGTTCTAATGCGCAGGCAGGACTGGGGACTGCTGTTCTAGGTTCCTGCAGCCCCGAACAAGCAGCAAGGGAGGCTCTTTGATCACTTCTGCCTGCGGCTCCCTCGCTGTGGTTTGGCTCCGGGTCCATCAGCGTGGGGGGTGGGAGGCGGGGGACGACCTGGTGGGGGCTGCGGGGCAGCGAGAGCAAGTGCCGCGGCAGCCGCTGTGTGTGGGGGGGGGGCCCTCAGGCTCACTGGATCTGGGTCAGCCCCGCCCCAGGCCCCCAACAGGCCCACCCTCCACAGGGGTGACCCGAGGCCCCCAGGGTGAGTGTAGCGGCGGGAGGGGTGGGGTGGGCACGTGGATGCTGTGGGCAGTGGCTGGTGGTTCTCACTCTCCGGCCACATCGGAATCCCCGGGAGGGCTTGTGGATCCACAAAACTCTGGGCCCCCCAGGCTCACCCTCAAAATTCTGGTTCTGCGTGTGCGCGCACGCTGAGCTGCTCAAATCGTGTCTCATTTCCCCGTTCTCCAGCTGCATTGGAGACCGAGCCCCTGTCCCCAACCCGGGCCCGCGCGGCACCCACCATCTTCTCCGTCTTGCTGAGGTTGACGTCCTTCTTGCTCCTGCGGCGCGCCTTGGCGTCCTCGATGTCCACCAGGCGGATGAGGGGCATGGTGCTGCCGCCCAGCAGCAGGATGGTGAAGAGCACGATGACGATGGTGGTGGTGCCGATGAGCTGCCGCTTCTCCATGGGCTCCAGGTCCAGGTGCAGGCTCAGCGCGTAGGGGATGGCGCCCCGCAGGCCTGCGGGCAGGGCAGGGGTCAGGGCAGGCGCACGGGGAGGAGGGAGCCGCGGCCCTGACCAGGCGCTCCGGGGCTCTGCGCGTGGCCCTGTCGCCCCGGTGGTCGGACACCCTAACAGCCCCCGCTGGGGAGTGCGAGCTCCTCCCGAGAGAAGCAGGCTGCAGGGCAGTGGGGCCGAGCGCACTGCACTTGCCCTTCACAGGGTGGCCATGAGCTCAGAGGAGGTGACCTATCCAGGCCACGAAGCATCGGTGCACGTGCGTGAGGATTCGTCCAGCCCAGTGCACACATTCCGTGTGTGTGCCAGGCCCTGCATGCACAATCTCGCTGGGCCTTCACAGGAGCGCCAGTAAAGCTGGTCCAACTCTCACAGAGGCAGAACCGAGGTAAGACAGCAGTGCACTCCCGGGGCCACACAAAGAAGGCGATGTGGCCTGTGGCCCCAGGTTTCTGAAGATGCGGCCCTTGCACAACTCCCGATGGGCTCGGGCTGCTCTGCTGCTGGCCAGAGGCCGCTGGGAACCGCACCATGACCTCTACCCGCCTTCGTTCCTGGTGTGGCCCCCGCAGGGCTGCTGGCTGGGCTGAGGGGCTGCACTGAGCCAGGAAACAGCTGCTGGCTGGCCTGGTGCGCACAGAGGGGAGACCTCAGACAAGGACCTGTGAGATAGTGCGTGCCCAAGAAGGGGGCATGGGCGGGGGCACACTGGGGAGGTTCTGACCCGGACAAGGAGGATGGAGCAGGACAGCGCGATGGGGGTCTGACCACAGGAGCAGTGTAGCCCCAGGATGGGGACACGGCAGGGAGACGGAATTAAGAGAGACATGGAGGGTAGAAGCTCGAGGCCACAGGGGCAAGCAGGAGATGGGCTGGCCGAGAAAGGGAAGGGCACGGACGATGGTGGGGTGTCCTACGAGTGGTCTGGGGTCTAGCTCCTGGGTTCACCTGTTTCCCTCAGGCCTCTCGGGCTAAAGCAAGGGACTCGACTCAACCTCTCAACCTGTCGCAGGGGACTAAAAACTGGGCCTGCCCGGTTGGTGGCCTGAGGATGCAATGTCTTGGCACAGGACAGGTGTAGACACAGCAAACACGAAGTTAGCCACACGTCTGTTGTAAGACACATGGCCTTCCACGGAAGGGGGATTCTGGAAAAGCAGCGGGCTGGGCAGGAAGGTAAATTCAGTCCTAGTCAATGAGATCGAGGTGTCCCCATGGCATGGAGGGAGACCGTAGACACAGGAGGCAGGCTCCAAGAGCAGACAGCTCTGGGAGTGCACTGGCGAGAACGCAAGAGCAGCGGCACATCTGCGGCGGGTCCTGAGGAGGCCAACGCTGAGGGGTCGCTGCAGGAGGAGAGGGAGCCCGCGGAGACCCCAAGGGAAAGGAGGGCGCCCAGGAGCAGGGCCTGGAGGCCCGGGGAAGAGGGTCTGCAGGCGGAAAGCAGGTCGGTGGGAAGAAGGAGCTCAAAGCCATGGAGCTGAGGTGGACCAGGGCTGCCCAGTGCCCACCGGGTCTGGCTGCAAAAGGTCGCCAGTTACCTGGGCAAGGTCAAGTTCAGCCCTGTGAACAGGAGATGAGGGAGTGGAGAAAACAGGCAAGGACAGCCCACTTAAGGAGGTCTGGCTGTGACGGGAGGCAGGAAGCACCGGGGGGGGGGGGGGGGTGGATTTTGGTTGAAGTTGCGGGGTTTTTGCAGGCAAAGAGAAGAATCTTCGAGTTTCAATGATGATGTTCCAGTAGAGACAGAGGTTGCGGATCCAGGAAAGAGGGTGCAGAGCTGCGGGGGGAGGGCCCAGAAGACCCCCGGTGCCAACAGCCTCAGTGGTGAAAGCAGCACGCCCGCCCACAGGGGCCTCTCCGCATGCCCCCTCTCCCGGGCGCTCAGGCGACTGCGGAAATACCCAGTACATCTCTTAGATGTTCTCTGAAATCAGCTACTTTACAACAAATTTTTTTCTCACTGGCAAGAAAGTTTTGAGAAAAAAGTGTCTCTCACTCTCACTATACATACATAATACCCCCCCCCACACACCTTAAAGGCCTTTTGAAAGAGGAGAGAAATCTGTGAGAAATTACAGATAACGCTGTTGAGCAAAACACCGCTTATAAAGCATGTTGCTATGCCCTGACCCACATGGAATATTTTAATTATATAATTTAAATAAGGTTCAAAGAACTGGATATATTGCTCAAAAATAAACCAAAGATGCCTAAGGATCCAGCTCATTAGGTACCAAAGATGAACTCCTTCCCATCCTTTAAAATGTAGAGGAATTTGCCCAGAAACGCAAATGTTCCAGTCAGCTCTCTGTGAAAAATAACTCCCAGACCCAGCCTGGACTGCAAAGCCGTGTAGACCTTTTGTGACCCCTCACTGCTCGCAGGCGGGTGGCCACTGCGCCCTGCATCTCACCGGGCCGCCCTGCCCGCCCAGAGGAGACAGACAGACAGACAGGACGTGCTGGCTCTGCCTCCTGTCGTCCCCGGATTCCAGTCAAGGCCTTTGCCCTTGAGCCCGAGCTCCCTCCTGCGAGGAGCAGATGTGCACCCCGTGGGTCTCGGGCGCCGAGGCTGTGAGGGGCCCGGGCCACGGCTGCGCCTGCGAAGCAGGAGGGTGCGGGGCTTCGGCCTCACGAGCCGAGCTCGTCTTCCGAGGGCTCTGGCCGACAGCCACGTGCTCCCTCTACCCGACGTGTGCTCTATGCGACCCACTGTCGAATGCCTGTTCATTCAACGTGGGACTTACCACTAAACCACATGATGAACATCATCTTCGGTGTGATTTTATGATCACGGAAGAAATTCAGGAGGTAGGAAAGAGGGAAAATGTTCACCGCTCTGCCAAACAGTACAAGGACCTGTGGATAACAACCAACCAAGTCTTAGAAACCTCTGGTCTTCCAAGCTGCAGCTTGTTGAAGCTAACACAGATCTGTGACACACCCATAATAAACCCAGCCTTCCCCTTGGCCATGAAAGACATGAATGACAGTGCGAGGCAGAGACCCAGCTGGGGCGTGTCGCGGCAGACGCTGGTTTCTAGGACCCTGGAAAAGGACAGCACTTTGTACACTACATTTCCGTGGCCAGAAAGAGGAGACGAACAAGGTATAGAAGCCAGCTTTAGTTATGAGAGTAGAACAGAACGAATGGCAAGAGGCCATGCCGAAGTATCCAGAGATTAATTTAGGGGCGGCCTCACTCCGCCAAAGGGGCTCCGCCGTGGGACGGGCCTGCGCTAATCATTCCCAAGGGGCCAGCTCTGGAGGGACAGACCAGGTGTTCCTAGCCTCCCGTCGGGGCCCTGCTCCTCAGGGAAAGGAGGGATCAATGAGAAGGGCCTACGTAATGCTGCTCATAAATGCTGCTCTCCAAGCAAAAGGAAGGTGTAGGTGTGTTCTAGAAGGAGGTCACACACACCCTGCCCGGCCAGTTGCTTGCCATGGCTTTTTGTTCCTAACAATCTCCAATGTCAGCCTTAACATAATATAGCTTTAGATGAGGTTTAAATCTGACCTCAGTGGATACCTAGTGCTATGATTAATTTGCTCTCTCTTTTTTTCATCTGGTTCTCACCAAACTAATGTAAAATAACATATTCAATCTACACGTGCATGTTCGGTAGGCTCTAAGTTTATTCTTTCAACAAGCACTAACTGAGTGTGCTTTGGACTGTGTGCCTTGGATGGCTGAGTTAATAATCATGGCTCCCACTCACTAACGTTTCAATGTCAGACACTGTGCTAAGCATTTTATATGCGTTATATCTTGCTCACTTTGGATCCCTGCAATATTCGTAAGAAGCTGGAGTTACTGTCTCCATTTCACGAGTACATGGAGGCAGAGAGAGCGTGAGGCACTGGTCCAAGTTGACCCAGGCAGGAAGCTGTGGAGCCATGTCCCAAACCTGGTTCAGCCCCGACAGCCCGTGCCCTTATGCTGAGCGAGTGGAAGGTGACCCGCCTGGATAGCACGGGGACGCCTCCGGGAGCGGCAGAGTCCAGGTGCCTGTGTGCTCGGCGTGTCGGGGAGGGCACAGCCTGCGGACCACCTCCCCATTGTCCCTTTGCTCACAGTCCACGGCCGAGAGGGCCATGTCCTGTGTCACCCGCTGAAATCTCATCTTTCACTCCCACGCTTGGGTTTCAGGTGTGACCAAATGCGGCCCCTTTTACCCGGTGACCACACTGAAGATGGCTACACTTTCTGTAAATGACTTTTGCTGCTCTTCTCTTTGTCCCGAAACCTGAGTTTGGAGGACAGATAAGTGACAAGAGCAACAAGCTCTTGCTGACTGGGAAGTGGAAGCACCTGCGCTACAAGGGGAAACATCCTTTTCCTTACGGTTCTTTGGCTTCTCTGTGCCTCAGTTTCCCGCCATGCCAAACAGGCAGGCCTCACCGGTTTGCACACGGTAGGTGAAAGTGCTACAAAGAAGTCTGCCTCTCAGAAGCTGGGTTGTTATGTGGCACTGGTAATAAGAGCCGGCCTAGGATGAATTATGATACCTGAGCAACCGTACGGGCCGCTCTCACTGCTCTTACATGCACAGTGGCTCTAAAAGGACGACCAAGACTGAACGAGGGGTCACAGTGTGAGTCAGCAGGCGGGCCCGGGGGAGGTGAGCTCACACCGAGGGGAGGCCGGCCCGGGAGCGGGTCCCACATGTTAGCAGCCATTCATGTCACCTCCATCAGACGCCAGAGGGGGCTGGACCTTTGTTTTCAATGCTAAACATTTATTCTCCCCCACCCCACCCCCCAAAACATTTTATTCTGCTGTGAATGATTAAACTTTTCTTTCCCATTTTTAAAGGTGTATTTTAATGTGTCTCCTCCTGCTGCCCCCGAGTCCACTGGTAAGAATCGCCCAGGGCGACGGTTCTGGGCAAACCTCCGGGGAGGTCAGGGCCTGGTAATCTTGACTTTATACCAGTGTCCAAGGTCATGTTCAAACATGGACACAGTGGAAGAAAATGACAGCAGGAAGAAAATACATGCATTATAAATCATCCAGAAAAGGCAGGAAAGAAAAAGAAATCATCCCCAGTTCTACAACCACTGTGAACACTGAGCTACATCTTTTCACGTGGTTTTTGTTTCTATGCGTGATGTTCTGACGTGGTTATGACCAATTACGTATTCAATCCTGAGATCTGCTTTCACCACCAAACAGAGAAAACAGACACACTTGTACTTTTTAGAGAAGACCGTATCATGCAAGGCCATTTACAATTTTAAAAAAAGGAAAAATTCATTCCCAGGGATATTCATTCACTTAATTCCACCCCTTTTCCTATGATTGTATGTTTGTGATTTCTTAACAAAAGGAACTTTAAACAGAAGGGTGTCTTATGTAGCTGTTGACCTCGAACAGTTAACAGTTACATAAATGAATCCAGAACATGGGGTTACTGATCTACAAATAAGTAATTAAATAAAAAACAAGGAAAATACTTACTATGCACCAGATGACAAAGGAAATTTCAAACTTGTGAGGGAAACTAAAAATGGACAGGCCAAGAAATGCAAACACACATGTTTCTGAAACAAACCAAAGAATGGATTATTCAGCCCCAACGATTTCCTTCTAACACAGCACTAAAGCGTTAAGCAAGCGAACATTTCCCGGGGAGCAGGGGCCACGTTACACCCGCTTGTTTTCTGGACAGTCCCGCAGCCGCCGTCCTGGGAGCAGGCCGTGTGCCTGGAGCCTCGCCGTCTTCCCTCCCACACACGCCGCCTGTGTGTGTTCAGAAGCCCCCGGCAGTGGGTCAGCTGTCAGACCCATGCAGGTAAGTGCTCTCCCACCTGGGGAAGACGGCACAGGCGTGACCCTGTCCATTTGCCGAACCCTGTGATCAGCAAGGGTCATGGCTGCATTAGCGGCAAAAATTCAGAGCAAATGACTGCAGACACCACGTAACTAGCGTGGAACGGGCCCTCTGCGGACTTCCTTGCCGGGGCGGACAAAGCTAAATGCTTGACTTCTCGTAGTTAATGCCGCCACAGGGTCTGGAAGACGGCTCACACCCGCAGGGTCCGCTGAAAGGTGGGTGTTCCCAACTCTTGGCTTCACCCCGCAAGTCAGAAAGAGTCTGACACCCACTGTCTGTACAAGCAGGCACTTGTGGTTCCCAAGAAAAAGCAACGTATGAACTTCTGGCATAGTCTCCCTACTTACCCTGGGCTGTCCCCCAGAACAGTCCAATAATCAGGGAGTCAAAGACTGTATTTTAAAACAGCTGAACGTCATACAACAGAGAGGCTGTTTTAAAATGCGTCAGCCATGATTTTCCTCCAAACGTGTATCTTTTTGAAACAAGTGCACAAGCCGGAGGGTATCTACACCCTTCTCCTTGAATTTTTTTCTCATAAACATTTTTGTGATTCTTTCCAAATCAGCCCATTTAGAACAGACTCAGATCTGTGTTATGCTTTTCCCTGGCAGCATACATTCCATCGTATTGGTAGGTCATAGCTAATTTAACAAATCCTCCGCCAACAGATACTTAAGCTGTTTCTATTTCCGCTATTACCAGTTATGACAAATATCCAGGCTGAATTCCTGATGGGAGCATTGCGGGGTCAAAGACCACACAGCCCTGAAACCCGGCCCGGTGCTCCCCTGACTCCACAGAAGATGGCGTCAGTGCCCACGCCTGTCAACGGGGCCCACAGTCCGTACGCCCATGGCGGAAGTGGGTATTAGCAAACTTAAGATTTGCCAGTCTGATGGGTACAAAACAGATGGGTGTTTGGCTTCCTATTGCTTTGACTGTGAGAGTCGGGCTCAGCGTCCTTCACTAGGACTCTGTGAGTGGGACGTTGTGGAAAAAAGGCCCCCTGGACCAGGAAGAGTCAGACCTGGATTCCAGAATCACTTCTTAACCATGACCTTGTGGGCAAGTCATCTGACCTCTGGGTACCTGAGCCCCCTGGGCTGCGGGAGGAGCCTCTGCTCCTAGCACATGACCGCGCGGGACCCATGCCTGGGAACGAGATACCCCCCCATCTCCCGCTGGACGCTGGCGATGACGCCAGGGGGATACCAGAGAGGCTGGCAGGGAGGGGCTGAGGGAGGGTGTGCCCTTCGCAGCTGGCCACACCCCGGGGAGGAGGCAGCAGGCACAGGGTGCTGAGCCCTCCCAGCAGGCCCCACCCCACAGGGGCAGCGTCAGGGCGCCAGCTTCCGAGTCCCGTCCTCTGAGCGGCTTAGGGGCAAAGGGGCCTGTGGACAGGGTGGGGAAAAGCTCTCACGGAACCCCCCAGGCCCCTCCCCCTCGGAACTCGCGATGCTCCTGCAGCTCACGAGCTGAAACTGTATTTTCTCCAGGATTTTCCAGACTCTTGTCAGACTGGGAAGTCTTGTCTCACCTAACCCTCACCAGTGCCAGTGCCAAGGAACACATTTTTGGGAATGTCACTTTAAAACATTACAAACATTCGAGTCACATTATTTTCAGTCTTAAAATTGTAGGCATCAAATGTTCCTGAAAGCTCTCAGGAGTTAGGTTTACATTATGGAGCCTGAAAGCCAGGGTAACGAACAAAAGATCAGGGAGTGCAGTATCTGGCCCTGAGGAATTGTGCCACCCCTCCGAAGCCGGGGCGTGGCCGAGTGCTGGACGGTGGGCAGGCCTGCGCGGGACCACAAGGGGACAGGACTCACCGCATAGGAAGGCCACGGTCCGCAGGGTCTGCTGCATGAGGATCTGGGTGACCGGGGACAGGTTATGGTGCGTGTAGTGGGACATCACGATGCCCGAGAACAGGATGGCCATGATGCCTAGAGAGGGACCAAGAGGCAGAGCACAGACGTGAGGAGAGCAGAAAAGCACCTGCTACGTGAAACACAAATAATATCACGCTTTCTACAAGTCACTGGACCCTCTAGGATGACATGTTTTCAGAAAAAGCAAAAGGGGAAAAACAGAATGCCTGGGGCCTCCCAGAGGCTGCAGAGAAATGCTAAGGGCCCTGTCTCTGGCAGCTTCCTTCCCCAGACTGGGTGACCTTGGGCTGAGCTTCTTCCCCTCTCCAAGCCCCAGTTTTCACATCTGGACAGCGGGATTTACACCACCCGCTCACGGAGCTGTCAGCAGGGAATGGGGATAAGCCATGTACAGTGCCCGACACCGGACCAGGGCTGAGCAGGTGTGCGCTGTCTGCGTCACCCACAGATAAAGGGGTGTAGGTGAACCGCCCCTGGCACAGAAAGGGAGCACAAGAATTTGGATGTGGGGAATGGGTGGACATGTATTTAATTTTTAATTTTCCCATAATCACCAGGAGTTACTCCTATAATACGGAGAAGAGTGACAATAAAAGGCTATGTGGCTTTTTTTCTTTTTTAAAAGTTTTTATGTCATTTTATTTGCTTATTTTGAGAGACAGAGAGTGAGTGGGAGAGGGGCAGAGAGAGAAGGAGACACAAAATGTGAAGCAGGTTCCAGACTCTGAGCTGTCAGCACAGGGCCCGACGCAGGGCTCGAACTCACAAACTGTGAGATCATGACCTGAGCCAAGGTCGGACACTTAACCAACTGAGCTACCCAAGTGCCCCTATTTATTATTTTGACATTTATTCATTTTTGACAGAGACAGAGCACCAGTAGGGAGGGGCAGAGAGAGAGAGGGAGACACAGAGTCCAAAGCAGGCTCCAGGCTCTGAGCTGTCAGCACAGAGCCTGACACGGGGCAGAACCCATGAGCTGTGAGATCATGACCTGAGCCGAAGTTAGACGTCAGCCGACTGAGCCACACAGGCGCCCCCGTGTCTTTTCCCTAAAGCTCTCCACAAGACAGCCCACCCCTTTTGCTGCTCACTCGGGACTGATCTCCGCATTTGCCCCCTGCCCCTAACCACCCCCAAAGTCCTTTGCCTGGGTTACCTCTCAGTGCTGCCCCGCCTCAGCGGCAGACAAGGGCTTCCACCTTCATGTAAGTTGCCCAAATGTATGAAGTCTAAGTCAAAATTGACAAGCAAAATTTTAACTCACTCCTGCCACTCTGTACACAGACAGGGGTCACTGGCTGACTCTCATTTGGAAACAGGTGAAGATCCCAGAACGGCACCGGAGACACTTCGGGGGCGCGGCCTGCCAGATCAAACCCTCCCAACACAGGCGGGCTCGTCCTGGGGCGGCCCACCGGGCACCTGTGGCCTGAGGGGGGCCGCGCAGAGCCCGGTCATCTGCTCGTCCTCTTGGGAAACAGCAAATTCCTTTGCTCTTTCAGTCTTTCCTACAGAGGCCGGGCAGGAAAACTCCAGCAATGTTTCCTGCAAGGCACAGCTGGCAAGAGGGGACGGGGGCAGGAGCGGACGGGCAGAGGCTCTCCTCGCGTTCCTCAAGGGCACTGGGAAGACTCTGCAGGTCGAGAGTTGTCCCGAACCCCGGCTTCGCTAGGGAACACCACACACGAGAGCACCTCCGTTCTTCTCCTCCTGCTCCTGCAGGGGGCCTTCCAGACCGCTGAGCCCTCCCGACGCCGCGACAAAATACAGGGAAGGTAGAGCAACGTGAAATAGAAGGGGAGAGACCAGCAGCTGGGTCTGGAACCCCACTGACCAGCGGGAGAGCTCACACCTGCTCAGCCCCCGTCTTGTGACAGGCACTGTACGTGGCCAGTCCTCACTGGCCCGACGGTTCCATAAACGGGTGCTGTTGGTCCCAATGTCCAGATGAGAAAACTGAGGCTCCATCACGGACACAGGCACAGACACACTTCAGGTTTCATGGACTTGATCCTTAGCCTCGCAGTCCAATGGTCAAAGTTCCTAGCTTCTGGGCTTCCGAGGGGTTTTGTTTCAGCGGTCTGCTTCAGAAGGGTTAGCAACTCACTGGCAAAGCGACCTTGCAGTTCTTGCCTTGAAGTAAAGGTCAACCCCAGAGGAGCCCGAGCCACATTTGAATTGTGAAACCAGTGGCCGTCCACTGACATTGCTGTCCCTCCCACAGTCATCGCCACCCACTGGAGTCCCAACATTAAATGACAACTCCGAGAAAGTCGAAGGCTCTGGGAAGTCCGATGTGACCGTGCCATGTGGGAGCGGCCATGGGACTGATCCTAGTGCCCACTGCCAGGGCCCCAGGGCCCTCTCCTGCCCCCCGCATTGGGCCCACCTGCCTCAGCCTCCACACAGGAGCAAGCGGAGCACAGATGGGTCTGGCTGCCCTGTTAGTCTGGCGCACTAGGCCCGGGGCTGGGAACTCAGAATCTTCAGGGGCCAGCCAATGAAAATAAAAATAGAAAAAGGGTGACCGGCACAGGGGTGAAGAAGGCACAAGCCCACCTACAAAGTTCTGATGGTGGCCCTGTGGACGGACGCGGGGCCCGAGGGCCAACTAGCGTTCCTTCTGGCTTCTTGAGAAATGCCAGAAATCTTTCTTATGGGAAGCCTCCCAGCTTTTAATGACGGCAGCCGACTCAAATATTAACAACTTCTCCATAGAGATAAACAAACCCCATCTGGAGGCTGAATTTGGGCCACGTGACAATGCGCCCTCTGTCCGATGCAGGAGTAAACGGCCAGCCACCACCTTTACCCCCCACTAGTCTGAGGTCAGGGCATCTCATGAGTTCCGGGAAAGGAGAGCCAGCAAGTGCCCAAGGGGCAGCCCGAGTGTCTGCCCTGGGAGCGCTCCCTGAGCAGAGGCGGCTTCCCCAGCATCCAGCCCACCTGGTTGGTCCCCCCCAGCTGCCCTCCACATGTGCTGTAAAAACACGGACCAGGCTCATTTACAGAGATAAAAGGACTGGGTATTTTTTTTTAAATGCCCTTGGGGTGCCTGGGTGGCTCAGTCGGTTGAACACTGACTTCATTTTGGCTCAGGTCATGATCTCAGAGTCAGTGAGTTCGAGTCCTGAGTCGGAGCTCTGGACTGACAGCTCAGATTCTGTGTCTCCCGCTCTCTTTGCCCCTCCTCTGCTCACGCTCTGTCTCTCTCTCTCTCTCAACATTAAAAAAAAAAAATGCCCTGTAAGAATTCCTGACACATGTACTTCTTCTGGAAGGCAACATCATTTAAGGAAGTAGATAACAGTGCATCAGAAAGGTCAGCTTCTCGGAAGGAAGGAAGGAAGAAATGAATGAAGGAAGGAGAAAGAGGGAGGGAGGGAGGGGAAAATCTATTTCTAGTCTCAGTTAAATCCACTATTTTAAACATAATGAAGAATGGTGATGAACAGAGATTCCAGTCCAAAGGCAGAAGGTGAAAGGGGTACCGTGGCTGCGCTTCCGCTGCACTGCACCTTACTGTAGGTAAAATGTGATGACCTTCCTGAAGGCTGGATCAAACCATCGTCAGTTTTCTCTGTTAATTACCTCAAAATAACATATTTTCCTATAAAAGATATAGACTCGGAGGTATAGAGTAGAACAAGAGACTCTCCAGTCACATCGCCTTGCCTAGAGGTAACTATTAACAGTTCCCTATACAGATTGCCAGTTCTTCTCCTACGCCGTCATAAAGCATTATCTACCTTTAAAAACCAATAAATGGGTTGCATTATGTATGCGCATGCACCGTCAGCAGAGGGGTCTTTAAAAGGCCTCCAACAGTGACTGGCCTTTGCACATGTAACAGAATCCCGACTCCTTCCCGAGCCTCAGAACCCTGTGGGCAGGGTCCCGGCCCCTGTGCCCAGCCATGCTGTCCCTCCTGCTCTTCCTGGAGGGCGTCAGTCCCCTCATGTCCCTGGGACACTTAGCCCTGCTCGGCATTCCTGCCCCAGGCCCTCCCTTGGCTGCTGCCCTTCCCACCCTTCTCACATGCAGGTCGTGCTAAGCGCCACCTGTTTGAGACTTTCCTGATCCCCCCGCGAAGGCATGATGTGCCTGCCACTCTGCCCTCTCCCCCCACCCAGGCCACTCTCTATCACATGGCTCTGATTTCTCTCCTTCCTGTCACTTCTCACGCCCTGAGGTCACCCTATGTGTTTGCTCACTCGCTCATGGTCTTTCTCCTGCAGGCGGGAACCTGATCTGATCTTGCCTACAGAAGCCCCAGTACCAAGGACAGTTCTCGGCACAGGGCAGGCACCCATTACATATGTGTAGAATGGATGAATACACAGTTTTCCAATTTTCTTTCTTAAAATTTAACAATGCAGCTTGGAGTTCCTTCTCTGGCAGCACAAACAGGTGAAATTCACTTACCCTGTGGCTGCACAGAATTCCATTGTGAGAACAGACCCAAGCTTACTTAATCCTTCCTAGGACGGGTGAGCATGTGGTTGCTTCCAACAAAGGCTCTCGCCCGCGGGCAGTGCTGGATGTGCCCCTGCGCACGTGAGGGCCTTCGGCCCACCTCGGCCCAGCATTCGCAGAAGGTGTTACGTCCTGGTCAGTTCTGCAAGCTCATCCTTCAACCCCAAAAGTTCCCTCCTCGGTGACTCTCCGCGACAGTGTCACTGTCCCAGTCCCGCTCCCTCTGCCCACACTTGGCTAAACTGGCAAAGGTGGGGGTGTGTTCGTCCTTGAGTCTTTAGAGCCAGAGGGCGAAGTAGCCCTCAAAACTGGCCTAAATAAGTAACAGAATAATTAACATTGATGGAATTAAAATGAAGATCCTGAGAATAGCTAACACTTACCAACTCATAGTTAGGGGGACTATTTAATTGGCTGTTGCAAGCAGGATATTTTTGAGAGTGATTAATTTACATGTAAGGGCCAGCAGGACGTGCGGTCACCCTATTAATAACGGACACTGATGGCTCCGGGAGGACTCTTCTTGCATTGCCCCCTTTAATCCTCGCCACAAGCCTCGGGTGGCGCGTTTACAATGTCTCAGGAGGAGGCGTGTGCTCAGCGTGGCTGTTACCCGGTGTGTGAGGTGCTAACAGAGGCGGGGCTGGGTCCACAGCCAGGTCTGCCCGGCGTCCTTCACCACCGTGTTCTAAACTCGTGATCTGGGTGTGTGATTCCAAGGACAGCCTCCTGCTCCGCATTCTTGGCAGCCGCTCTCTCAGTCCTTTGTGACAGGGAGAGCACAGTGTGGGAAGGAGGAGGGGACAGCAAACATGGCCTCTTCCGATGTGCTCCTACAGCCGGACTAGACAGTCCTCACGACACGTCAGGGCTATCCTACCCTTCTCTGAAAACCCTGCGTGACAAATGTCCCAAAGGCAAATGTGGGCACAGCCAGGCCAATGTCCAGAGGGGTCGCGTGTACTCTTGGCTTGCACGTGCTGTCTTTGGCCCTACTGGTAGGGGCAGCAGAGGTCCTTAAAGAAACGAAACCCTAGCCACAGAGCTAACTAACACTGCCTTTCTGAAAACAAGACAAACACTCCTTTGTTTTAATCACAAATTCCAAGTGGATGCACGAAATTTATCAATTTGTCTTTGCCACCAGGTACTCAGTGTTCGTCTCCAAGGGGTGGCGAAAGGTTTAGAAAAACAGTGGTAAAAATAGCCAGGCTAGGGCCTAATGACTCACAGGCAATGTTTATGTAAGTGCCAAAATTCAGGAATGATAAGGGAAGAACTTGGTGGCAGATACCGGGGCAAAATTATCCAAGGGAGCCGGCTTGGGAACAAATCAAATTAAAAACAAACAAACAAAAACCAGGAAGCTCACAAAGAGTTCTCCCTGAAAACGGCCAGAGCCCTCTCTGCTTCCACCTTGGCAAGATCTGCTCACAGAGGCCCCACGTGTAACTCCAGAGAATGATCTGTGGGCAGAATTCTGCTCGACAGCGGCATTAGAAACCGCCAGGGACTTCCACTCTGCCCACGAGGAAGTGATTACTGTGTAAACTGCTGTCCTGCCACAAACACCTAGAGAACTTGACGAAAGATATGAAACCAAACTCTCCTGATGTTGGGCGCGCGGGCCAGGGCCGTCAGAAGGGAGACGTCACCGCCCGAGGGAAACAAACAAAGTGGAGGCTCCGGCTCCACGCCCCGGCCCACTGCCCTGCCCTGACGTGGTTTCCAGGCTGAGGCTCTGGGAGGGGAGCTCCGGGCCCAGCGCGGCCAATCCAGCTGGGAAGAGGGGACCCGAGGGGAGGGGCGGCACAGAAAGACAGCTCCGGAGAACGGCCACAGCGCCCGAGTCCCGGACTGCAAAAAGGGTTGGGCCGACAACCCCGAGGGACACACGAGGCTGGGGGGTGTGCGTCCCACGGGCCGGAGCGGGTGGCCTTGTACCACAGGAGACGGGAGGCAAAGTCCGCAGAAGGGCCCTGCGTTACCTCCTCGTGCTACTCCGAACCTGCTGACGAGGTTTAAAAGTAAACTTCAGGAGGATTAAACAGATTCCAAGAAACTTAGAGACACGGCAGAAGAAAACCCAGAACTCCAAGAAGAATATAAGAAAATCTAGTAGTCAACAACATCGTAAAGTTTACAACGACCAGCATTCAATTAAAAGTTAATAGGCGAGCAAAGTGCAGGAAAATATGACTTAGAGGCCGAAGAAAAGTTAACGGACAGAAACAGTCCTAGAACGGTCAGAGATGATGGAATTGGCAAAACAAGGACATTACAGCAGCTGCTGTAAAGGGACTCCTCGGGGACCTGGGGGGCTCAGGTCATGATCTCACAGTTCATAAGTTCGAGCCCCGCGTCGGGCTCTGTGCTAATAGCTCAGAGCCTGGAGCCTGCTTCACATTCTGTGTCTCCTCTCTCTCTGCCCCTCCTCCATTCACACACACTCTGTCTCTCTCTCTCTAAGATAAATAAACATCTGAAAAAAATTGTTTTCATAAATAAATGTATTCCATGTGCTCAGGAATGTAGAGACGATCATGAACGTGGTAAAGAGAGAAATGGATGATATATAAAACTGACCCAAAGGGAACTTCTGTAGATGAACAACACGATCTTTGAAATGAGAGATACACGGGACGGGACGGGACGGGACTGACGGGAAAACGGGAAGGCAGGAGGTCCAGAAACAAAGACACAGCACTGGGAACTGGCCAAAGTAAAGCACAGAGAGAAAAACAGAAGAAGACTGACGAACGTTAGAGAGGCAGAGTGTATGGCAGGATGACAGCACGTTGTCCATCGTAATTTAAGTAACTGGAGCCCCACCAGGGGAAGAGATGGGAGAAAACAGCCATTTATAAAAATGGGTAAAAATTTCCCAAATTTGCTACAGAGCTATAACCTCATGAACTATAACCCAAAAAGCTCAATGAACCCCAAGCAGAATATAAAGAGAATTACGCCAAAGCATATCAAAATCAAATTGCCACACACCTATCAGAATGAGTAAACTTCTAAAAATTAGAAGTGAGTGTGGGTGAGGACAGGAGCAGCCGTGAAGCAGCCGGAACTCTCGCACTCTGGTGGGGACGCAAAACAGTCCCATCGCACAGAAGACGCTGGGCAGTTTCTAATAACATCAAATACAGACTTACTATATGACCCAGCAACCCCACTTCGTATTTATCCAAGATAACTGAAAATATGCAGATATTCGTAGCTAAAAGCCGAAAAAACCCAAATGTCCTTCAAATGGCAAGTGGGTAAAATGTGGCGCCGTCAGAACGTGTGTGTCAACCCCTGACACGTACTCCACGGAAGTCCCTCAGCACTCTGAGAGCCGGAAGAAAGGAGCCGCAGAAGTCTGTACACCACATGATTTCATTCGTGCGGCATTCTAGAAAAGGCAAACCCCCAGTGCTGGATACTGCAGGTCCATGGCACCAGGGGCTAGGGCCAGGCCAGACGACGGACCGTCCTTGGCAGGCTGACCCCCTCCTTTGAGGGAAGGCCCCCTAGGGGCCTTATTCTGGGAAAGCGGCAGCATGGGAAGTGGTATTTTGATCTCCACTACAGGACGGTGGGTGAAGAGAAAATGTGACCGTGACACTGAGCCCCTGAGTCCAGCCAGGTCTAATTTCAGAGGTACCCTTACAGGCAAATCCCCTCTACTGCTTAAGCTCTTCTGAGCTGTGGCCGTCTCCTGTGACCCCCTGACGCCACCCGGCGGGACAACGTGCCGTCAACCCCAGCGCCTCCACGTTCCTGTCACTTACCCGAGAGCGAGATTCCTTCGGCGAGCCCGTACGGAAGATAAGCAAAAATGATCATCATGCCGAACTCCAAGGAAGGCGTTTTCCTCAAGTCAATGTGCTTCAGCACGTAAATAACAGTTGTCAAGGCAAAAGACCAAGGCACAGTGGATGGGAGCCGTAGGAAGGTCGCAAGACTGCTGCCTTCCAAACACACAAGGGAGGCTGCCGGGGCAAAGCTGGGGCCGCGGCCAGACCGAGGACAGCCCCCGATGCCAGGTCCCTCCCAGGGCCGAGTCACTCTTTCACCCCTCCTCTGACATCAGAGGAGGCCATGGATGGGGTGCCCAGAACTCTGGGGTGCAGTGCCCCGCCCAAGGACTCCTTTCCTACCCCTGGAGATCTCTGAACTCGAGCTCCAGTGGGAGGGGAGTCTTCTCTATACTCAGACACAGCCCACGGGCCTATGCTGGGCCCACAGCACCCTCTCCCGGCCTCCTCGCCGCCCCACCAAGAGGAACACGGAGGAAAATGCTGAACTAGAAAAAGCTTTCCTTCCCATCCTGTTTATTGGTACAATATGAGACGCTGTCAGCCAACAGACCCTTTAGACTTCTGGTCAAAGGAGCTGAAGGCAAAATTCACCAGGACGGCAGACGAGCATGGCTGTCCCTGGCAAAGGTGGCCCTTTCAGCCATCCGCGGAACAATCTGCCCGTGGAGGGCCAGGCGGCCCGCTCCCCAAGAGCAGGCTTAGGCTCCCGCAGAAATGGTCTGGTGCCTGTTCCTATTTTAAGCAGGTAGAATTTTCCAGAGCAATGAAGGCGTCATTGGCCTTAAGGAGCCTCTTTCCGCCTCGGGCTGGGAAAGCTTATGGGCCGTTAATGCAATCAGTGAGTGAATAACCTGGACGGAGCTCAGTTTAGAAGTCTCTTCTCTGGTCTCCCAGACAAACACTTTCAGTGGGGTGATGACTTAGACAAGTTGATATTTCCAGAGGAAATTAATTTCCAGTTCTCTGAATGTGAAAAGTGAGGCAGCAGAAACCGAAACTCTGAACTGAGAAGCTCCCCCGAATCAGACCCAACTGGGATCTGAAGCTTTGAACAGTGACGTCCTAAATCCTACATGTCAAATCTAAAACTCCTTGAGTTTCAATTAAAGTGATCCTCAAACCAAAACTAAAAAAAAAAAAAGGTCCTTCCTCAAACTCAACCTTAGACTAGAACTGGCCCCCAGCCTCCTTAAGGAAGGGGAGAAAATGGCTGAAGGGGAGTGTAATTACGAAAATCTTCTGAGCCACGCATGCTCATCATATTAAAAGGATATTAGTGCAGAGATTAAGCCAGTGAGGGTGCCGAGTGCCGCTGAGCCAAAGAACATTTTGAGGAAGTAGCCAAGGGCTTGTAAAAATGTTTGCCACCCACTGACGTCTGACATATTTTTCCTTGTTAAACCTTCAGCTGTGCTAGGAAATAGAAGAAAAACAGGAAGAAGTTAGAATGTTATAGACAAAGTTATTAGAAATTAACTAAAACGCAGAACTTGATTTCTTGCTTAGGCGCCCCTTCATTCATTCATTCATTCACGCCGTCATTCGGTTGGGTCACTTATTTGTTCGCCTACTTTGTTGCAGGCATGGTTTCAGGGGGTCCGGAGAGAGTAGAGTCCCCGCCCGGGAAGGGCCACTTTGGTCTGGTGAGAAAGACAAACCAATGACCACCTTGGGGAAGGAAGGGAAAGGGCTGCAGAAACACAGGGTGGGCACGGTTCCTCGTGACACGTGGGCTGGGTTGTGGTTTAGGAAAAAGAAGAGGTAACAGGTGAAGAAATGAGGGAAAGTGCCCCAGGCAGAGGGGACCGCACGAGCAGAGGCAAGGAGCCCAAGAATGCACAGCACATTCCGGGAGCTTCAACTACACAGATCAGCAGGGAAGGAACCCAGGAACAGGACAGGGGCGGAGGCGCCAGTCACGGGGGACAGGGGCACGAGAAGAGGCAAGGCCAGCGGCCACGGCAGACGTGTGAAAGGCTTCTGATGAACCAAGCTAAAGAGACGGTAGTTCATCCCAAAGGCACTAGGAAGCCATGGGGGGTGTTTCCAGTCTAGGGGCATGGCTCCTGGGATAAAACCTAGTCTTAAGCGATGGCAGGAAATCAGGTGAGAACAGGGCAACCTAAAGGTGTCACTGGGTGGGGGGGGGGCGGCACCTGGGTGGCTCAGTGGGGTAACCGTCCGACTCCTGGGTTTGGCTCAGGTCATGATCTCATGGTTCAGGAGTCTGAGCCCTGCATCCAGCTCTGTGCTGATGGCTTGGGGTTCTCTCTCCCTCTCTCTGCCCCTCCCTTGCTCAGGCTCTTTCTCTCTCAAAATAAATAAATTTAAACTTAAATAAAAAAATAGTGTCACTGGGTACAGGCTGAGAGAGGCATTAGGGACAATTAAAGGAACTTTCCTTTTAGGACAGAGCAAAGTAAAATGTCAGAAGTCTTTAACTTCAGTTAATGGTTTTATCCCTACAGGGACAACCATTAGACCAGGACAACGGAGTTCTCCTCCTCAGAGATCCTCTTCCTGCCGGGTTCTCCCCTGAGACCACCTCCAATGGGTCCCCCTCTCTCCTTCCGCCCCTTACCACCCTCGGTTCTGGCCGCGCGCTGCGTCACTCTGTCTAAACATCCTGTCTTCCTGGGCACCGACCCATTTCCACTCACTGGCCTGGACGGCCCCTTCAAAACGCACAATCGGACCGGGTCACCGGCCTGTTCAAACCCACCCACAGATCCTGCTGCTCTTCGGAAGGGAGCCCAGGCCACACATGACCTGGCTCCTCCGCCCTCGTGACCCCATCTCCCCCTCATTCAGGAAGGGCCCCACTGTCATGGGCGCCTCTCTGTCAGTCATCTTTCCCTGTTCCCTGTCCCCAGCTAACTTCCCAGCTTGTTCCTCAGAACCCAGGCCCATGTCACTTCCTTGGGGACCGCTGGCCTGACCCCTCACATATACAGGCTCTCCTGGTGCCTGACTTCTTCACAGCAAATGCCACGCCAGAGGCACTTGTGAAGACCGTGCCCGCATCCACCTCGTTCCCTGCCACAAGTCCAGGACCCGAGGCAGAGCCTAGCATACAAAGACCCTCAGTAAATTTCTGCTGGACCAGTAAACAAAACCAAGAATTGCCAATAGAAATATTGTTTCATTAATCAGTGTTTCATGAATTGCTATAAATTTTAAAGTAGGAAAATCTCTGATAAAAGGGTGGCTTGATCAGATAACCTCAGGAAGTTTTCAGGAGTGATTTGCAGCACAGTGTAACATAATAAAGGTTCTGAAAAGTCCTGCAAAAAAGAAATCTAACTTTTCACAAACAAGTCTTCCAAAGTCACCTGAATGCACAGCTCCCCCACTGCGTGCTTTCCCAGCAGATCACAGGTCAACACCCCACGAGCAAGCGTTCTCGGTGGGCAAGTGCCCCCCCACAGTTCCCAGAGCCCCCTCACCCCTGACCCCCGTATCGCTGCCACAGCCAGCACGCTGGCTGGAGCCTTGCTTTCCTTTCACCTGGAGGCCCCACGGAAGTGACTCCCTGGTGAGGTCACACCAAGGGCTGATAGCACACCCGGGGTGGAGGCCAACAACTTCTTAACTCAAGATAAATGAAATTCGAATTCGGACTCTTTCTGGCCTGGTGAATGTCTACATTTTTGTTTTTCAGGTCCTGTTTCTCCCACTTTGAAGAACGCGAGACAAGGGCCTCGGGATCCGTTTCACGAGCTCGCGCTGCAGCTGGAGAGCAAAGACGGGGTTTCCTCTACAGCAATGATCATACGAATACGCGGTCATACTAACCAATCACAGCGAAACATAATTAAATTAAAATTAACGAAGAAATGGAAGACAGCTTTCTGAAACTTGAAAGTGAAAACATCAAAAAAGGGGGAATTCATCCACATACTCAGCTGCAAAGAGCACCGGTCAGGTCTCTTTGAAAGCAGTCACTTACGAAGCACACTGAAACAAGAAGGGGCCCTCCCCTGTAAGCGCGGAAAGCGGAAGCCGCGCTCTCGCCCTCCCCTCTCCTCTTCAACCTCAAGATGCGGCGGCGCCTCACCGGGCAGGGTGGCCCAGAAGCCTCGCTCGGACCCCTCGGCGTGGCCGTCTCTCTCGGGCCCAAGGCACTGTGCTCACTCCTCTGTGCACAGCTTTCTCCCACCGTGGACCGAGCTCCGTCAAGTCCGGAGGGCCTCTGAGCGACGTCTGGCCCCTGGAGGGCCCTCCCCGGACGCCGGTCCTCAGCGCGTCCCACCGGACCGTCCGCCGGTAGTGGGGGTGGGGGCGGCCGCTGGAGACGTGCATGTGGCCCACGGACCCACTTCTGGGAACTGCCACCGCAGGCGACCTTGGCCTTCAACAGCACTTTTCCAGGAAGAAGCTTTGGCTACTTACTGTGACTCCTTCATTTCTCATTTCTAATTTTCAAAAGAAAGTATCTTCTCATCTTTTTAACCTTCTGTTAAAGCCTTTAGCAGAAAACCTTTAACCTTTTCCTCCTGGAAACGCTCAGAAAAGGCCCTCCTTCTGATTTTTAAAAACAAAATAGAGATAAAGCAGCTGAGTTGAGCTCCTAATGCATAAAAATAGCTCATGATGTCACCTCCAATTTGGACAAAATACTTTATCACAAATGGTCAATGTGTTGTCAAGACACGGAACAAAGTCAAAACCCAGAAGTGAAAAGGCTTTCAGAGGACACCTTAAATAAGAAAAAATACTGCCATCAAATTTTTCTAAAGGAGGGTCTTCTCTTTAGCATGATGCCTGAGAATTTCCTAATAAAGCCACAGAAACTTCTTGCCAGGAGAAATGTGAAAAAGCCTTGATAATGAGGAACTTGGTAAATAGATCATAGTAAGTTCGCAGAAAGGAATACTCTGTAACCGGTAAAATGATGTTATGGAGGGTTGTTTTTCAGGGGAAAAGTTACAACACAGCATACGGAGGACAAGGCCATCTAAATAAAATGTGTGTATATTTGTACCAAATTGTTAACTGTAGGGACCTCTGGGGGATAGTAATACATGTGACCTCTCTCTCTGCGTTTTCTAAATTTTATGTAAAGAATAGACGTATTACTTTTAGAATAACAAAAATATTTTAAAAGTCTTTTTTTTCTTTCCTTTTTCTTTTCGGTTTTGTTTAAGATCTGTTAAGCACCTCTTGCAGTTAATTAAGCGACACTTGGGAAAGTTCTTCCTGCAGAAGTCGGCCAGCACTAGGACAAAGACATGAAGCGGTGACTGCAGGACGGGCGTAGAAGAGGACAGGGTCTCACATCAACTGATGTGCGATGCTTGTCACACGGGACTGTATTTATTCGATCCTCAAATCCAATCCGGAGCTGGGGCATTATGCCCCTCACTTTCCTGCTGAGACACACGTGGCTCAGGGTCACACGGCTGTAAGTGGCATTGCTGGGACTTGAACCCAGGTCAGACTCATCCCAAACCCTGAGTTCCTTCCACTATAAACAGGTCATTTTATTCTACATTAAATGCTAAATGTCGTCGCTGACGAAGCTCTCGAGGAAATGCTAAATACGCCGAAGTGGTGACGCTTGGCAAGGAACCCCGGAACGGGAAACGGGTCAGTATTTGGATAATGGAGATTCTGCTCTTTAGCAGAACACAGACTGGCTCCTAATTCTCTTAGCTCGTCCGTGAAACACTGTCTGAGGCTCTTTTCTCCAACTTCTTTGACTACCTGTGCCTTCTCTGTTTTTGGTAAAACTTTTCGGGGCTCCCACCCATACATGCTCATAAACACCTCAGAAGACCGAGTTCAAGGAGAACAGCCTGAGTCAGAGAAACACATCTGAGATGACCTTAAACTCATTTCATTTCTTTTCCTCAATGGCTTCTTGACATTTTATGATTCATCTATAATTTCTCAGGTTCTACCAACAAGGGCAGTTATGCCAATGAACATTTGAAAACAAATCAGTTTCCAAGGGAGCTTTCCCACAATAGCATCTCAAGGTGAGACGCCTGTTGGTTGGTGTCACTGCCTTCTCTCACAGCTGTGACGGGGAAGGTGACGGGCAACAGCGCCCACGTGGGAGAGCAGGGCCGCTGTTTACAGTGTTTGTCCGCACCTACGCTGTCCAAACACAGTACGTCAGCTGGCTGCTCCCTCATCCTGAGCTCGAGCCCCGAGTGCGGCTCTGCGCTCACAGTGAGGAGCTTGGGGGGCTTCTCTCCCCTCCCACCTCGGGCCTCATGGGATTCGCCACCCCAAACCCTTGCTCACTTGAGCACTCTCTAAAAAACCCAAAACAAAACAAAAACCCCCAAGCGCCTAATTTCTTGGGACTTACTCCAAAACAAATGAATCAGAAGCTGTGAGAGCAGGGCAGGGAATGCTCTGGTTAATAAGCACCCCGGGGGGCGCGGACAAGGAGCTGGGCTTGAAAGCACTGCTGAAAGGTAGGTGCTAGAAGGGGGCTCTCCTGAGTCAGCCAGGCGCCTTGACAGCACTGCTGGGGCGTGGCAGCGCCTCTCAGGACCGAAGACAGAGAGGCGAGGGGACGCATCACCCAGATGACCAGGACTGTGCGGAGGTCCCTGCCCCTCTGACACAGGGACCTCAGAGCGGTCCTTGAGGAAAGGACACTCACTTGGTCAGGACAATGGAGACGGCGTCGTTGAGAATACTCTCCCCAAAAACCAGCATGTTGAGCACCGGGTCCACGTGAAGGGCGTTGAAAATAGCAATAGTGGCCACCGGATCGACCGCAGAAATCAGGGAGCCAAACGCAAAGCTGTAAAGAAGAGAAAAGGAGGGGTAATTCTGCAATGCTGATCACGTGGTCCACACAGAAAGCATCCAAGCCACAGTGTGATAGGACGTATTCACACACGCTGGGGCTCAAGTAACTCCGGAAGACGGACTATTTCCCCCACTTACAGTATCTGCTGGTTGACACTGTGGGCGGGCGGTGAAAGGCCCACTCCACAAGCCTTTGTTGGAAACGGCCTGGTTTGCCGCCGGAAGTACCAAGACGTTATTTGACCAATGACAGATGGGAGACTTTTGCTTAGAATACATCACAGACATCCCAGCCTGGACCTTTTTCAGAGCAGCTGGAAGCAGGATGGCTCAGGAGGCCTCGCCCACAGCTCCTGGGTATGACCTCTGCTTCTCCCCTTGCCACCAGGCCACCAGAGTGCCACCTGTGACTGACTGCAGCATCTGCTCAGATTTGCAACATGTAAGAAAGTGCTGAAGTCAGCGGCAACCCCACTGTGCCTCGAGGGGACAGGTGGTGTGGGCGGTGGACACCGACCCCCGAGGGGCCTCCCAGCAGACCCGCAGCTCCCCCAGCAGTGCCCAGGAAGGTGGAATTACCTCCACAAGGAGGCACTAACGGCAAACACGGATGTGGCACTTCGCGTCTAGTAACTCAATACTCCACACAGCAACCATGTGCGGTGGTACTGTTTCCACCACCATTACGTAAGCCAAAACAGGGACAATGAGGCTAAGCAACCTGTCCAAGGTCAGAGAGCTACGAAGTGTCAGGAGCCAGGATCCAAACACTGGCCGTCTGGTCCCGAGTCCGTGCTCCTCACTGCGACACCAGATACAGCTATATCCAGAGACCAAGGCCGATTTGGAAAATGGCAAGTGTTATGTGGGAGGTCACAGTGATCTGGTGCGTGGCAGGGGATGGGCCACTTACAGTGGACGGTCAGGAAAGGTTTCTCTGAAGAGATGACACTTACTTAAACAAGGACCTACATGACAAGAAGCAGATGGCCACGTCAGGATCTGGGGACAGACTCCCCAGCTCCCTCTGAGGTGGGGGCACACTTGGCGGCCTGAGTAACAGGTGAGTGTGGCCGTGGCCCCGTGAAGGGCAATGGCAGGGGATGTCAGAGGCTGGGCAAGCAAGGCCGGGCCTCGAGGGCCTCCTCAGGAGTCTGGATGACTTACTTTCTCTCCCTGTTTCCTTTTACCCTTCGGGAGTTCCTGCGAGCCTTCCAATCCCTTCAAATGCCCGGCTCAGCAGACAGATTAGGTCTGCCCCCTTCTACAACTTAGACAAAGCAGGGACCCTCAGGGGGCAGACGTGGGGAGAGATGGGGGCCAGAGCCTGTCCCCTCCGCTTCATGCCCTCACCAGGCTTGCAGTCTGGAAGGGAAGGGGAGCTACTGGCCCGGGGTGGGGGTGTGCCTGCTCAGCAGCCCTGCATGGGTGCAGGGGGAGCAGAGCCAGTGGGAGGGGACGCCTGGTGGCCTTGCCAGCGGTAGCCTGCTTTGTGAGTCAGTAATCTGGTACTCGGACTTCCAGGGCAGCTCCCAGTGTTGAATGAATGTGAACTTGTGCGGGAAGCCTGCTCACCTCAAGGACAGCTGGGTCCCAAGCTGAGGAGCAGACCCCGAGAGACAGTCTCTGTTCAGAGCTCAGTTCCAGACCCGCCCTGTCCTCAAAGGCTGCCACATGCCACCTGCCTCCCGCCCTCGCTGTGAGTGCCAAGGGGTGGGCACTGTGTTTTAGTCATGGGTACATTCCCAGGATCTGTGCTGAGCACGGGCCAGAGGTATTTGTGGAAGGCGGGCCAGGGAGAGAAGGACAGGCACCACCACCGAATGGCTGCCAACCTGAGGGTCCCCGCTGTGCGGGCAGCCCAGCCTTGAGGCCCCTCTGCTGTAGCCTGGACCCAGAGCTGGTCTCTTCCCTCATCCTTGATTCCCACTCTCCTCACCAGGGGCCCCAAGGAAAAACCATGTCTACAAAGGTTATTCTGAGGAGAGAGGGAGGCCAGGAAGGAGGAAGCTGGGAGCCTTTGGTGGCTCCGGTGCTGGGTGCTGACTTTGTGCGGCTCAGTTGGCCCCTTCCCTCCATTCCTGAGGACAGTGCACACAGTCAGCCACAGTTCTCTGTGCTCAGTGTCCACACCCCTGGTTTTGGTAACAGCACCCCAACCTCCCTCTGGGGAGCCACACCTCCTCTACCTTCCACCTGTACAGTTGATGGGGCTCTAGGAGGAAGCAAGGGACCCAACGCTGGTCAAAGACGGCCATCACCAGGTCTTTTACCAGATCACTGGGAATTAGATTGACCCCTTGGCGGAGATGGCTAAAGTGAAGGTGGTGTGAGCCCAGAGCCACCAGTGCTGCCGTGGGGTGGGGGTGGGGGACAGTGTGCCCGAGGATGAAGCCCGTCGGGAAGAATGGATGGAGATGCAGTGAGAAGAGAGTCCTGGACACAGTACCGCCCTAGAAGCTGTCAGGAGGGACGCCATCACGCCGGGACGCTTCTGTTCTATAAGCCAACAACCCTTTTCTGTTTTGCTAAAACTAGCTGTGCTGGGTTTCGGTTGTGCTAAGAGGCCTGGCTGATGTTCTGTCACGGTCCCTGTGGGAACCTGAACTGAAACCAGAGCAGGACCTACAAGACCGATGGATGAATGGACAGAGGGATGGATGGAAAGATCTGCACTGAAGCAAACTCAGTGACACGGTCATCGCAGAACCCAGCTGGTGTCATCTGGGCGTTCGCTGTACCTGCTTTACCTTTTCTGTAGGTTCAGAATTTTCATAATAAAAAGCTGGGGGGGAAATGCTCTGCACACGCCATCTAACACACTCAGCTTGGGTCGGGGATCTGCATGGGGGCAGAGTGCTCCCGGAGCACAGAAGTATCAACGGCCTGATTCACGAGAGGTCGGACCCCAAGGGGTCACTTGGCTGTGCCGCCAGCTGCTCCCCCGCCCTCGCTCGTGCCGGCCCTCCAAAAGGCCAGCAGGTACAAGTTCAACCGGAAAACATGTTTTCTTGATTGATTCCATCATCTCAAAGGAGACAGCGACACCAACAAAGTGGAAAGGAAACGGACTGAGACGGAGAAGTGTCTACACCTGACACTTCTACTCAGCAGAAATGTCTCTGCAATATAACCTTCTGTTTGACAAAGTTACGTTGATGTTTTCCATTGTGCAGAGGTCTGCGGGGCTTATGTTGCCCTAAGTGGCATTTTGAAAAGTTGATTTTAAGTTGTCAGCATTTGGGGCGCCTGGGTGGCTCAGTCCGTTGGACGTCTGACTCCTGGTTTTGGCTCGGGTCAGGATCTCACAGGCTCAGGAGTTAGTTCGAGCCCCACGTTGGGCCCTGCACACAGACAGTGAAGAGCCTGATTCTCTCTCTCCTTCCCACTCTCTCTGCCCCTCCTGTGCGTGTTTTCTCTCTCTCTCACAATAAATAAACTTAAAAAAAAAAAAAGTAACTTGTCAACATTTAAAACTAGGAATCGCTCTAATTAAAATCTACAAACCTGGTCTCTTTCAAAAAAAATTTTTTTTTTGCTAATATCTACTCATTCTGCACCTGTATTCGCCCACGGCGATTACCAGGTGGAGCCGAGGCGTGGCTGTCCCCTTCCGACAGGTGCACTTGTCAGATGCCCATTGTGGCCACCCCTGGACACCGGCAGTTCCCGCTGGTAAGTGCTGGACCAGGCCCCGTGGCTGTGGGTTTGCAACTGCGGCTGACTTCCCCCAGAGCGCTCCCCGTCTGCGGGACGGTCCCTTTCTAACAGGAAAGGACGTGCCTGCACATGGAGAGAGAATCCCTGCCTGGCTCGTCCTGCTTGGTGAAGGGACAATTCTTTCAGTCCTGTCTCCCTGCGCATCCCAACAAACATCGGTTTAATTCAACTTCACAAGAATTTATCGAGCATTTTCTGTTTCTCTACACAGTTGCCCCAAAGCAGGCTGAAGGACTGAATGCTGGGACATCTTTGTGTGGCTAGGATGGGGCATGTGTTTTCACCTGCAAAATACCCACAAAATGCAGGGCCTCACTGCTCCTTTATTTCCACCTCCCTAAATGTGATCTTTGCTACTTGTTTATATAGAGACTATCTTACAACAAAAGCTCCAAAAGTTATGGCTTGGGGCAAGAGGAGACTGGACCGACTGATCTCAGAGACACAGTTCCCATGAAAATGGCTCTGAGATTCGAGCCCCCAAGTTGCTGAAGACTGACAGCTCTGACCGGCCTGAATGGGGACAGCGGGGTGAACACCTCAGGCTCGCTTCCTGGCCCCACCCAGGCCACAGCAGCAAGCACTCACGGTGCAGAAACACAGACTGAGGCTGCACACTCACTAGACTTCCCAGTGAGGGGAGGACACCAGGCCTCACTCTGTGTGTGCACTTCCTGAGCCCTGGATTGGGTACCATCCAGGGGCTAGCAGCCTAGGTTGCTTCTTGCTATGTCAATGAAGGAAATTCCTGGGCTGGGCTCTTAGACAGCAACGCTCAGTGCTCACTGGAGTAGCTTCAGACTGATGGAGATACCCACGGTGGAGACCCTGGCCCTGACTGCTCCCCCGACCCTACCCCACGCCTGGCTTGGTGGGAATCCCAGAGTAAAGATACACACCTCACTCCCCCTCCATCTATCAAGAGGACAGTTTTTCATTGTGGCCACTGAAAAGACTCAGAAATTAGGTGAGGATGATTCTGGATAATGCAAGATGCAGTGGGTGGTGCTGGGGAGGGGGCAGAGTGAACTGACCAGAGAGATTCCCTCCCACGCTTGAACTAAATCAGTTATTTCAATCAGCAATGCTCTGACTAGAGATCTTCGATATGGTTTTGATTAACTTCTGAGCCACAAGTTAATTCAGCAGAAATCATCAGCAAAACAAAGAGACAGACAGAACAGAGAAATACCGCACCCAGGAATCAACAAGGAGAAAACTTTCCCCAGTCTGAAAAGTAGTCACACAGTGGTGACCGTAGGAAGGATTTACCTGTCTGTCATGTTGAGTTTAGAGATTACATCAGCCTGTAAAATAAAACACACAAACACACAGACACAAAAAAAACCCCCTGGAGAACAGCCAAGAAGATTAAAATGTCCATTAGTGCTTTATTAGAAACTAATAAGGACATTAATCTTCAGTCCCCAAACCACTCGAAAAATAAAGAAAACTCCTCTAGGTTTTAGTTTAAGCATGCATTCGATCATTATACAAAAACAAAAGTACATGAACGTTATGTTTCTCAAGCCAAATTAAGTCTAGTTTTAAGTTTATTCCCGTTTGCTACTAGAAGCTGAGCAGAGACGGTTCCATGACGGACAGATTTATTGTGCTGGTGCTGCTGAAGCAGCCGTGCAGGGGACCATCAGAGGCAGTGCGCTCTGGCCGATGGCTACCGACAGAAGCAAACACATCTGACAGACACGAGAGGCTTGCTAGTCACCCAGGCGCCTGACCCAGACGCCCAGGCTAAGAACGGGGGCAGGCGCGCTTTCTGCAAGTGACCGCAAAAGAAAAGAACTATGACATGCAGAGACATGCAGAGTGCAAAACTATGGATATTACCTTTCTGGGTAGGTTTGGTTTAAATTAATTCAAATTAATTTGAACTCAAAGTACAGAACGCCCAATTGAGGACACTGGGAATTGGTTTGGCAACGGTGGAAAGTCCGGAGCATATAATTCTATAGGTGGACAGCTTAGAATTGAGCGAACATATTCAGAATCAAGTCTGATTTTTAAAATGCAAATTTGTACTAGGAAACGGTGTTTCACTTTGATTCCATTTACCTGATAACACAACTGATACTGTTATAATCCGAAGACCTTGATGGTACACATTCTGCTTTAATATTCTGTCTTAAATTATTGGTTTGCAGATAAGATTAAATACTTTTGGGGATTATGGAGCAGAGTCACTCAATTCCAGATCAAAGCCCTCCGAGGACACTCAGAAACAATTTCAGCCTTTACTGTGCCTCTCCTCCCAGGACAGCGTGTACCTTGAACATGAAACCCAGGCTCCATCAGGTGTCTGTCCCTACCACCCTGCCCCGCCACCCCCCCCCCCCGCACTAGCTCTAAGAACATAAGATTTTCAAGATTTTTCAAAGATGTTTTCCTTACCTGACCCAGAAAATAAATTCCTCCACCTACTACAAAAGCGGAAATTGCCGTACCGAAGACAGCAAACAGGGTGATGGAACCAATATTCTGAAAGAAGTTACCCTGTTTGAAAAAGCAGAAATGAGAGGACTGATCAGGGAAGCCGGGGCAGTCGGTGAAGACGCGCACCCCCTACCTGGCCCTCTGATTCTCTGCAAAGGGCTGGGCCACCTACCTGGTTTGGCTGGACACCCGGGCGTCCTCCCTCACCCCAACGCCAGGTGCCATGGCGTGCATCGCTGGGGCCCCTGTGCAAGCCACTGCCACCTCTGCCCTGGACTGCTGCAGATAGGGACTACCGGGGCCAGTGCTGGCCCCTCCCCCCCCACCTCTTCAAGGGCTTCCAGAATGAGCTTTGGAAAAGCCAAACCTGATTGTGATGCCTTCACTCTGACCTCCTGGTTCCACTCAAAACACAGCTAAAACCCAACCAAAGCCTGGATGTCGGACCCGTGGCCTCGAACCTCCCCTTTGGTCTCTGGATTCCAGTCACCCTGGTGGTTTATGGTTCTTAGAACACATCACGCTCCCTGGCTTGGACCACTCTTGTTGTCTCCTTGCCTGGTGAACCTGAATCACCTTAAGATCCTAGGACAGCCTGACCCTCCCCGAGGGAGGCCTGCTCTGATCCGTTAGCCAGGACAAATCCTATTCTATGCTCTCGGGCACAACAACCCTCTCGTGGTACACGGCCCAAGTCTTTTTTTTTTTAATGTTTGAGAGAGAGAGAGAGAGACCGACCTGAGTCGAAATCAAAAGGAGGATGCTTAACTAACTGAACCACCCAGGCACCCCCACTTCACATTGCTTTGAAATATTTTCATAATCTGCTTACAGTTCTTTTAAGATTTGTTATAAAATGAAAGAGTGAAAGACACTGACTTTTCATTTCTTCTTGCCCGTTCCTTTTTAAATTATCTGAGGTAATAGTTTATAAGACTTGGGAATTTTTTTTTTTTTACATTAAACTTCCTTTTCACTTTTTCTTTGGATAGATGTATAATACAATAACAGCTTTAAAAAACATCTGGACTGAACAATTTAGGACAGTTATGCTTCAGTATCCAGGTGGAAAACTAAAGATTTAATTAGTATGTTTTAACCAAAACTCTCATGACAAATATAACTCATTTAATGAGTTATCAATAATGACAGCGGTCACGTTAATAATAATAGATGATGTTAATAAGGGCAAGGAGCGCCACCAACTATTTAACGCGGTGGGTCACGCTCTGCATACATTCTCTCATCTAGTGCAAACCTTCAAACAACCCTGGAGGCAGGGTTTTAGGGATGTTTTTTGTTTTTAATTTTGACTCTACCCAAAAGACACCTGTAGGGGGCAGCGCATGATTAGGCCTATGTCTGGCTCTAAAGTCTGGGCTCTTTCCCTCTGTCCACGGGTAGGCCAAACCTTCCAACTTTCGCAATTTTTAATCACATTCACAAAATAATTGATGTGTTACTAATATTTTAAGTTGAGTCACTTTTTTATCTCTAAATACATTTAAAGAGGGGCGCCTGGATGGCTTAGTAGAGAATCTGACCCTTGATTTTGGCTCAGGTCACGATCTCACGGTTCATGGGATCAAGACCCACGCTGGGCTCTGCGGGGACAGCACAGGGCCTGCTTGAGATTCCCCTGACCCCGTCTGTCTCTGCCCTTCCCCTGCTCTCGCAAAGCGTGGACATGTACACGTGCACACGCGCGCACTCTCTCTGTCTCAAAAATAAATAAATGAACTTAAAAAGTCAAGGGAAGGACACCCCTTCCCACCCCCACGCCCACCCAAACTGGCTGAAAAGTGAGAAGCTCCCGCCCAGGCAGAAAGAGTCCAGTGGAAGCCGGAGGGCAGAGACCAGAAACGCTGGGGCAGAGCGGGGAAGCGAGCAAGGGCCCGGGAGGCCGCTCTCTGGGCGGAGGAGCCAAGAATGAGCAGAGGAACCGCGGGACGAGGTGATGGGTCGGGAGGAGCTGGAGGGCGGGGACAGGGATGAGGCCCAGACTGGTACGGAGGAGCCCGGCCAGGGAGGGAGTCCGGAGACGACGGGATATCCGGGGGAGCTGGGGCTCAAGGCAGGACACCGAGAGAGGAGACGCTGAAGGATGGAGGGGCCTAAAGAGGGAGGAAGGCCCCACATGGTAAGCTGAGAATCAAAAGGGTTGGGACACACTGTCCTCTGTTTTTTTTTTTTTTTAATTTTAAAAAATATTTATTTTTGAGAGAGAAACGGGGGCAGGAGGGGCAGAGAGAGAGGGAGACACAGAATCCGAAGCAGGCTCCAGGCTCCAGGCTGTCAGCACAGAGCCCAACACGGGGCTCAAACTCACCTCGGAGTCCGCCCCTCCCTCGGTCAGGCACTAGTGCAGTCCCGCTCCCCCTGGGCACCCCGGGGTGTGCCCGCCCAGCCACCGCGGCTCAGTCAGCACCGCCTTGCTGGCACGGGCAGCCACCGAGACCGAAAGCACCGATGCGTGCCTGGGTCTCACCTTGTGTAATGAATATCCTGACTCAAATATAATAGGAGGAAGCAGCAGGAGGAAAAACATATTTGGACGAAACATTTCTTCTTCCTGTTAAATGTAAAACGGGCATTTTCAGAAGCATGGAATTTGTGTAGTTAAGAAACAAAATGCATCAGTGAAGAACCAAAGTAATTGTTCTCATAGGCCCCGCGGAAATGTTCAATGTTTAAAAAAGTACCTGATGATAGAACCAAGCAGCAGAAGACACCAGAGACACAACCAAACCGGCATGAATAAACGTAGGACAAGTGACTTCACAGGGGACCAGTGAACAAGGAACAGCGTCCGAACACATACTGTATGCTTTTTATTCTTTACTTAGGAAAGGAAGTTAGTAACACAGAAAACATTTCAGTTAAAACAGAATGCTTGCGAAAACAAGTCCACAGCCTGAAACCCTCCAGAAAAAAGGTACCGGTCAGCCCTAGAACAATCCACTGGGAGGAAGACTAAACCCTATACGTGTTTAAATCCCTGGCCTTTTCTCCGCCTGTCACAGACGACGGTGCCTTTGTCCTAAACCTGGTTGTAAAGAGACAGTATCCATCCGACGCCCTTGGGCCTCGGGACCCGGCTATAAAGGAAGCCCCTTGCTATGCTTCCAGATTCAAATATTAAGTGCTATTATGAAAGGAATTTCTAGAATATGGCCATCTTCAGGTGAATGACATCATAATTTCATTTTCTATATTAACATCTCTAATGGTTGGCATGTCGGGGGGAAAATCCATACTGGTCTTCAAATCCGAAATGACTACATGTAATACAAAGTCTACTTAATGCTGCAAAGCTAGGCTCTTTTCCATATGAAAATTTCATGTGATTTCTTGTCAAAATCCCTATTCAAAAGAATGGTTAAGTGTGTTCTTACAAATGTACAGCTGTTACCATAGAGCCTAAAACAACATCCAAAGGCTCAAACTAGACACACATGATGACTCCCGAAAATGCCTTTATTAAGTCTCAAAATAGCTGCTCATGTAACAAGCTCATGCCTCCAACTGGGACCACGGGAAAAGAAATGGGCCGATCTCGGGTTTTGTGGGGCAGCCTATTCTCAGGACCTGCACCGGGGGACCACTGCAGGGGACCCACCCGCAGTGGGGTGCACGGGGTCCTCCAGCCTTAATTCACGTCCACCTGGAACCCCAGGATGTGGCTTTCTTTGAAAACAGGGTCCTTGCAGATGTGATTAAGGGAAGAATCCAGATGACATCATCCTGGATTGGGGGGAGGGGGGACCTAAATGCAATAAGAGTGTCCTTACAAGAGACAGGAAAGGACACACAGACACCGAGGACATGTGAAGACGGAGGAGAGAGGGGTTATGTGGCCACAGCCGAGGAATACTTGGGACCACCAGAAGCTACAAAAGCTAATGAAGGATTCTCTCCTAGAGCCTGGATTTGCTCCCACAGGGAACATGGCCCTGCCAACATCCTGATTCCAGCTTTCTGGCCTCTTCAACTATGGGAGAATAACTCTCTGTGGTCTTAAGCCAACCAGGGCTGGTAATTTGTTATCACAGCCACGGGAAATGCATGTCCCACCTTCCGGAGCAGAGTGTTAACAGAAAGATCCCAGGTTCCTTTTGGCAACACTCTCCCCAAAATGGTGTAAGGTGGTTTTAGGTGGTACCTGAGCAGTGGCACTGACCCCCCCAGATTGAGAAAGTCAGCTCTTTTTGCTTCTTTTTCTAGTCTCCATGAAGTCAAAGACACTGCGGTCGGGTGGAGAGGAGAAGGCCTCTCCCAGCGCGCTGACCTCGCCTTGTGACAGGACGGGCTTAATCTCAGATGTTCCAGCAGGCATCTGGACTACTTTGTTTTCATCATGTTTATTTATAAAAATACTGGCTTTCACAGTATTATAATATCTCCTTTAAAATATAACATACAGCATACACCAGTATTCACAACATTATTCACAGTAGCCAAAAGGCAAAAACAACCCAACGGTTCATCAACAGATAAATGGATAAACAAAGAGCCGTATGTCTTAGTCAGCCACAAAAAGGAAGGAAAATCGGACACAAGCTACAGTATGAATGAATCTTAAAAACATCACACTAAGTAAAATAAACCAGACACAAAAGGACAAATGAACGATTCTACTTCCATAAAGTACCTAGAATAGGTAAATTCATAAAGCTAGAAAGTAGAATAGGAGGCTACAAAAAAAAATACTAAAAAAAAAAAGAAAGAAAGAAAACAGAACTGACTGTGGGGTGGGGGGAGTCGGGGAGCTGTTTACGGGGTAGTTTCCATCTGGGATGATAAACCAGTTCTGGAAACAGATAACGGTGATGACTATACAACACTGTGAATGTATTTAATCCCACTGAAATGTGCATTTAAAAATAACTAAAATGATATGTTTCATGTTATATGTTATATATTATTTTTTAAATGCTTATTTATTATTCTGAGAGGGAAGGAGGGAGGGGGAGAGAGGGAGAGAGAGAAAGAGAGAGAGATGGGGGGGCAGGGCAGAGAGAGAGGACTCTCGGGCTCAGCACTCCACCCCACATCCTACTAACCAAACCGTGAGATCAGTGAGATCAAGAGTCAGCTGTTAACCGCTCAACCTATGGAGCCACCCGGGCCCAGGGCTCCTTATGTTGTGTATATTTTACCACAACAAAAGCCTTAAAAAAAAAACTACAAAAAATGTATATACATAAAAAAGCAAGTTGCTTTCAAGACATAAATATGCACGTCTATGATAACGAAGGTGGTGGGAGGCAGGCCGCAGGACAGTCCCGGCACCAGAGCTGCCTGGAAAGAACACCACGCTCCTTTGTTTGCCTCCCCGCCTCGCTCCCCGCTCCCCGCAGCTCCTGGTTTCGAACAGGTGTCCTGCTTCCAGCTCTGGCTTTCCACAAACACCTGTTCCTCCAGGAAGCCCGCCGCAGCCACCGGGCCTGGAAACCTCCGCTTCTCTGAGGTCAAGCCCAGGTTGCCTGGACGGCTCTTGAGGCACTTAATGCCTTCACTACCCAACTCTGTTCACTCGCCTGTACCATTAAACATATTACTATTATTTAACTTGAAAAGTAACATCTACTGAAAAAGAAATTCAACAGAATTGAAGCATATAAAACTTCAGTGGTTGCCACCACTCAGAGCAGGGGCCACCAGCTCGCAGACCCCCAGGCCACACAGCATGGCGGCTTCAGGGTCTCTGCAACGGGGGTTGTGGGCCTGCTGTTCAGGGAGTTTCTGGAGGGGGGGGATGGGCTAGATGGTGCTGGGCATGGAGGAGGGCACCTGCGGGGATGAGCACCGGGCGTCACATACAGGTGACCAATCCCTGGACTCTACTGAACCAGTACTACACTGTGGCTAACTAACTTGAATTTAAATATATACGTTAAACATAAAATAAAACAGAATAGATATACATTCAAAAAAATATATATGTTAAACATAAAATAAAGTAAAAGATAAAAGTTCAAAAAAAAAGAAGTTTCTGCTTCTTCAAGAGAAGCTTGACCTCAAGTATACTGTAGTATAGAGGTGGAATTTAAGGAAAGGTATTAAGCAGGCTGTGTTTCAGCTTATGGGCAAGTAATAAATTGTATCATCTATATTGAATGTATCATAGATAAACTGCTATATAATGACTGTCACTTCAGATAGCTGTGAAATTAGGTGATTAACTAGTTGTTACTTAACCTTCTAATTTCTGTATATGTCTAATTACATGAAATAGAAGTTGGGGTTCTGATTTTTTACTTTGCTTATCTATTTGGAGTGTCATTGTAACTACTGTATTGTAAATGATGGAAAGTAATTGCATATGTTAAAAAAATAGTGTTATATTCTAAAAAAAAATGAATAAAGTAAAAAAAAAAAAAGAGAGAAGCTTGAGGTTCAGGTTCAGGTGTCTATGTGAAATTCCCAGAATGTTATATAGATAGATAAGATTTTAAAATAAAAATAACGCTTTTTATATTGTTTAAAAATCAATTGCTATTTTGAGCAACTGATTTTAAATCAAACACAAAACACACCAGGCTGTCTCTGGGAGTAGGGTAAGGGTGACGGTCTGTGTCCCCTGCCCTAGAAGGAGCCACTGTGAGGGTGCTTCAATGTCACCAGCCGTGGGAGGCAGACACCGGTCACACTGGGCTCCAGGGAGGCCTGCCCAGCCGAGGGGAGCCCTGTCCTCGCAGGGGCTTCACGGAGATTTTGAGACTCCACTTAATGCACACAATACTTCCTGAGTATTACCTGTAACAGTTTCAAATTGTGTTTTAGGTCACACTGTGCGACCTGTTTTGCAAATTTTACACTCTCCAGTTTCACAGGGAACGGAGTTCTCGCACCTAGGAGCTGAATCAAAATCGGACAGGTCTGAATGTGACAAAAGTTAGCCACATCATTCTTTAATATTTTGAAATGAACTTCATTTCCCTCCTCAAAATCAATTTTGTCACCTACGATTTAATCTCAGTACTTAATGTGGGTGCACACGCTGGACTTCGAGTGTCACTTAGTCCCCGTACCACAGGATGCTGCTCCTGCTCTACCCACTGTGTGGACACGAGGGCATGACACCGCGCCCTGGGGACAGCGTGGCACGCGGGGGACAGAGAGCACACAGGGTCACAGGGTCAACAGGTCTGACAGAAGAGGTTCAACTCGACTCCTTTCTAGCTCTGTGATGTGGGACATGTCTCAACCTCTCTGTGGTGGCTTTATCTGTAAAAACAGAGTGATGACAGAAGGCGGTCCTCTACCTCACGTGGTTGTCACGAGGACAACAGTGTGTACGGTAAGCTCTGGCGCTGGACAAATACATTTTGTCTTCCGCTGTCCATGATGACCGCCGGTAAATGTTTTGTGATAATCAGAGGCTTTCCCCTGGACAGCACGTCAGTCTAAGCTTATAAAAATGCAAATAAGTAACAAAACATGGCACACGGAGGACTCCTACGTTAACGTGAAACAGTGTGAGACTGAATGCTTTTTCAGAAAAGTCAGCTGTAATGGTATCAAGCCCAATCCAACAGAATGTTAAAAAATTCATGGGACAATACACACTTTCCTGACAATGAAGCAATGATAAGCCGCCGTCAACTAGCCATCGGTGTCGCTAAAATTAAAGGTATGAGAATGGTTACGCGGGGTACACCTACCTTCCAATTTGCCAGTTTTTTAAACTCTATAATTTTTATAACTGCTCCCATGAGAATACCTGGAAGAGAAAATGTAAAGCTTATGAGAAAGATCACTCAGGATTATCGTTCTAGAGAATCTTCTGGATTTCTGCAAGGCTTCTGTCTGAAAACATACGAATGGAAATCAGGGTGAGCTTCTGAGTCACAAGTTTCCTTCTCACTTGCACCTCAGGTAAACAGACCGTAATGAAGTCGGCGACAATCTGGGGGCAGGGGTGCGGCTGGGGGAACGGAAAGCTTGACAGAACACGACGCCAGCGTGGTCTGCGGGCATGGGAGACTTACCGCCTGTCAGTTTGGCTACATCCACCCGTTTTCAGTGTGAAAGGATAGAAAGCTCACATGCTAAGTTTGCCTTATGCCGCTTGTTCCTACCATTTTCAAAAAAGAATCCCAGCTCATTTTCTTAGACTCGGATGGCAGCTCTATGACTTCGTTAGAGATAAAACCCCACTGCTAAAAATAACCTAAAGTAAAAATTCTGTGAAATTCCTGGAACAAATCAGACCATCCAAGTTCAGGCATGTCTCCTGAAGGCTGACAGGCTCATTACTCTTTCACAAAGAACCCACCAAAAATAATTCTCAAAGAAGCATCGCGGGCACAACTGAAGATTGCTCCGTTACTCCCTAGATAAATGATTTTTAACCCTGCTGATTCCTCAGAATCACCCTGGGAGCTTTTTATAAAGAAGACACCAGAGCAGCACTCCAGACCTACTGAAGCCCAATCTCTGGTAGGGGGTGGTGCAAAGCCTCAAGACCAAGGTCAGCGCTCAAAGACAAACACCTACATCCCTCTGCAGAGGAAGGAGCTTTTCCTCCTCGTCAACAGAAAGCCGAAGAAACACTTTGTTGGCTGGGGGGAGGAGACAGTATTAGAACAGACAAGTTTATCAGGAAAAGGAACTGCACTAACGCTCATCGCCGTTGGGAAGGGGGTTTCAGATGAAAAGAACAGTAACTTTACCTTTATAGACCTCTCTACTCTTTGAACTGGTCCATATTATTAAAACAGTAACAAAATTACTTGGAAAGGTAGACTAAGACAAAATAGATCTGAGCAGTAAAGGGAGTCATGAGCCTAGTTCACTTGCCCGGTGGCATGACAGCGGATTCTAACCTCTCCAGGATTCCCCCCACTACTTCTTTTTTCCTATCCTTTCAAATTGTGTATACATTTTAAGGACTTTTTGTTTTAAGTGTTTTTATTTTTGAGAGAGACAGAGAAACAGATCCATGCTGCAAGGTGGATGAATCTTGGAAACATGCAAAGTGAAATAAGCCAGGCACAAAAGACATGTACTTTATGACCCATTTATATGAAATATGCAGGACAGGCAAATTTAGAGATAGAAATGGCTGCCTTGGGCTGGGGAGGAGGGGCTTGGGGCTGAGAGCTAAAGGGAATGGGGTTTCTTTTTGGGGGGATGAAAATGTTCTAAAATCTACCGTGGAGAAGGTTGCACAACTCTGCGAATAAGCTAAAACTCACTGGACAGTACATTACATGCTGGGTAATGTATCACACGTGAATTATATCGCAATAAACCCGTTGTATTAAAAGTATGAGTCCACTGATGGAAAACGTGCGCAACAGGCAAACCCACAGAGACCAGAAGCAGGATGGAGGCTGCCAGGGGAGGGCAAAGGAGGAGATGGGAAGGGACGGCTCGTGGGTGGGTTGGTGGGTTTCCTTTCACAGCGATGAGAACGTTCTGTAATTAGTGGTGAGGTTGCACGGCCCTGTGAGCACACTGAAAAGCAATGATCTGTAAACCCTGAAACTATGACATTTACAGTATATGAATCATATATATTTTTTTATAATTTTTAAAATGTTTTATTTTTTATTTATTTCTGAGAGAGAGAGAGAGAGAGAGAGAGAGAGAGAGCGCGTGCGAGCGAGCAGGGAAGAGTCAGAGAGAGAGGGAGACACAGAATCTGAAGCAGCCCCAGGCTCTGAGCTGTCAGCACAGAGCCCGACGCAGGGCTTGAACCCACGAACTGTGAGATCATGACCTGAGCCAAAGTCGGACGCTTGACCGACTGAGCCACTCAGGCGCCCTGTGAATTATATTTTAATGTTTTCAAGATTGACAATGTTTTAAGCCAGTCCCCAGATGACCACTGTCTCCCACGGTGCGCGCTCACAGCGGGCCTTCGAGGGACCTGCCGGTTCCCGCCTCTCAGCGGGAGTGTTTCCCTAGGGCGGATCCAGAGGCGGGGAGTGGCATGATACATTTTTATCTCTTGAGAAGGCTGCCAAACTGCCCTCCAAAGTGCTGCACCCATTTACGCCGTGGCACCAGAGCGCTCCCACAGCCTCGCTGACCCTGGATAATCATCCGACTAACATGGCTGCCAAGCTGAGGGGCAAGAAGTCACACTGTTTCACTTTGCATTTGACACTTCATCTGCATTTAGTAAGCACTCCAGGTTTTACTGGGGAAGTTGAACCTCTTTTCCTGGTTCCAGATTTCATTTTTAAAGCTAGTGCTTTTCTGCTCCACTAAAACCTCAACTTTCTCTTTCCCTTGGAAATGTATAGCAAACTTCAATACATGGTTAGTGCTTTTGTAATTAAGTACGGAGCAGCTGCATTTGAAAAGTCATTATTCAAAATTATTATTTCCATTGATTATGATCATAATTAATGATAATTATTCTATTGCCTAAGTTTGTTTCTATGTTATTATTTATGAGGCATTGGAAAGCCTTGTAAAACACGATGTGATATTATCACTACTGTTACTATTACAACTTGAACAATTCTTTTCTAATTTTTTTTAATGTTTATTTATTTTTGAGAGAGAGAGAGAGAGCAAGCACAAGCAGGGGTGGAGCAGAGAGAGGGAGACACAGAATCCGAAACAGGCTCCAGACTCTGAGCTGTCAGCACTAAGCCTGATGCAGGGCTAGAATCCACGAGCCATGAGATCATGACCTGAGCTCAAGTGGGACACCTAACCGAGTGAACCCCCCAGGCTCTCCTAGGATTTGTCACTTTAAATTGTTTCTAATCCTCCAGAGAATGCTTCAGGTAGGACAGCTCAGAGAGTTGAAGTAGCTAGAGTCTAATGGCTCTGAGCCAGCAAGGGACACGACATCCTACCACTTCGTGATGCTAAGACACAGGCAGGCTGCACCTGCCGTTTCCAGCCGTGAACCCTCACCTCCCTCCCAGGGTGCACTGCTGCTCCTCCACCACCATTACTGCACCACTGATCATTAATGTTACAGGAAAAACACTTAAAATGTCTTAAGGATGATAATCAGGTTGCAAAAGCTGATCCCAATTTCCTTTAAAATATGTATATATATATATATATGGACACACATGTATATGCTTCCCTGTGTGAAAAAGAAACACACACACATCCTATGTGCCAGGCACTGTGCTGATGTATAAAATACACATTATTTTAGTTCGTTCCCACAATTACCCGGCAAGGCAATAAACCATGATAATATAGATGATAATATTAACAGCAACAGCTAATAGTTACTGATTACTTAGCAGGCAGGCATTGTACTAAGTGGTTTCTATGCATCACCGTGTTTAATACCTGAGATTCTAGGAAGTGAAGGCACTCTCGCCTGCATTTTACAGATAAGGAAACTGAGGCTGAGGCCCGGCATCACTTACCTAGTAAATAGCAGATACGGAATTGCTTAAAAATGAATTATTTCCTCTTTATTTGACTATGTAACAGATGCATATGGCACAAAATGTTTAAAGGTACGAAAGAGTATTCAGTGAAAACTTGAGTGTCCGGGCATTTTTCTAGGCTTTTGCTATCACTGCCCTACCCACCTGAGTAAACACATGACCCACCCCCACCCCCAGCCCCAGCCCACCCCGTGTGTGACGTGCTCAGCACTCACACCTGTCCCCTTCTCCGGAAGAGCGCCCTCAGCGGCCCAGAGGCCCGGCCCTGCACCAGTGACACCAGGGCGTGAGGAGTCCAGCCCCTTTGCTTTAAAGAGGGACCTCCAGTGTGGGTTCCCGTTCAGAGCTCCCTCCTACTGAGGCTCCGGCTGGGCTTAAACTGAGATCCCACCTGGTATTTGGCTCTTTTCCTCCCCTAGTCTGGTGTCCTCATAGATTTATTCATGACGAGCATCCCTTGATAAATTACGTGTCCCCAAGCGCCTGTCTCAGACGCTGCTTTTAGGCGGCCACCTTCAGACAGCTGGTTCCGGAGCGGAGTGCTTACTGGAAGGATGCTCCCCAAGGAGGGAGGTGGGGGGCTCAGCAGCGGGTTGGCGGCGAGGACTCGGGCACCGGTGGTAAAGTCCTGGCAGTCCCTGGGCGGGGGTAGCTGGGCCACTGCCAACACTCCCTTGTGGTGGACTCGGTCGGGACACTGGGCGGGAGGCAGTGGCCCGGGCAGCACGCGCAGTGCTGGAGAGGGCGGGGGAAGCAAGAAGAACAGTAGAACTGTGTGGTTGCCGCGGACAAACAGGCTCAGACAATCACCAACTTAAAGCAAAGTGAGAGTCAGAGGGCTTCCTTGGCAACATTTCCGTAGCCCCTCACCCCGTGCAGCTGTAGGGCTTCCAGAGCGGGAGATCAGGCACAGGACTCAACCGCAAGAGCGGCAGATCCTCTGGGAAAGTTGAACCCAAGAAGGTAAATCGACGCTCTCTCCTGCCAGGCCAGGCTGAGGAAGATGTGGGACTCTGAGGTGCGGGGGACGCACATCTGGGGGAGACGTACCCGAGCACCTTCAACCTCAAAGCTCCTGTGGACCCTCTGGGCCAGCTGAAGTGCCCCGTCCCACCCCCGCTGGCAGAGAGAGCTCTCCAGGCTGTTTCAAGATTACACAGAAGTCCCAAATAAGGCAGGTGCCTGTGAGAACTCCTGCTCTCTGCCGAAACACAGTCCCAAAGGACCCAGACCACGTGGACGTTGCCCAGGACAACGCCGTGGTCCACTAGACTAGGTGGACAGCATGCTACACAGACAAGGCAAGTAAGAAGTGGCAAGTAGGGGTCTCGATAAGACAGGGCTTCAGGCATAGAAAGCGTCAGGGGCCCGCCCACCTGGGAAGGTAGGGTCGAGTGGTAGGAAGTAGGACAAGACACTGCCTTCAAGAAAAAGGCAAGATCTGCACCTTCCACCTCCCGCCACTAAAGCAGCGCGACGCTGGCTAGGTCTCCTCCAGGTTTGGAGGCTACATATTCCGCCCTTGAGAGAACTACTTCGGCCCGTGCATGGCTTGTGGGAGGCTGAGCGTCCTGAGTGGGGCCCACAAGAAAGGCCCCGCAGCAGGCCCCCTGCCGTTCAAGCAGCCTGCTGCCACCGCCGCACCATCTGGCAGACCCCACGGCACCGGAAGTACCCGTGGTAGAAAGGCCTGGTGTGCAACATCTCGGGCAAGCCACAACAGGAGGGCTGCTCAGCACAGGTCCCTAGGGTTCTGGAACAAGGTCCTGCCCCTCACAGCAGAGAACTACACGGCACTTGAAAAGCACCGGAAGAAAACCCCCAAGTAGTTCCTGGCACGCTATGGGGCCCAGGTAGAGCCTCTGAGCACCGGACATCAAGTGTTCCTGTGCCCAGGACTGCCCTTCCTAGTGGGGTTGCCAGAAGTACCCAGTTATAAGGCCGGGTGGGCCCAGCAGCAGTGTTTGTAAGATCAAAGTGTCACATTACAGATCAGCGCGGCCAGGTCTGGTGGGCACAAGCACGCTGCATGAACAGGTGCCCTGGGCCTCTGTGTCCCCTGCAGCTGTCACATCAACCCCTCTCCCCCATTCCTACAGAGGGGCTCCCTGGGAGTTCTCCATGACCAGCTGGCTCGGGGAGGACTCAGCCAGCCTCTCACCTTGGCCACTTCAGTGTCTGTGCAATGGACTCACGAACACAGTGGCCGATGGCAGAGATGGGAAATGGCCACGGGCCCGCCAGCAGGAACGCCCCTCCCACCATGGCCGTTGACTGGAGGACTGGGCAGCCACAGAGACCAACACCCAGCACCCGAGACGGTTCCAGCCCCTGTGAAGACCAGCGAGCTGGATGATGGCAACTCGACTGTATCAGAGCCCTTCATCCTGGTGGCTCATTCTGCAGGAGACAGACAAGCACGCTGGCTGGCACCACTGCCCACAAGTGTCTATACTACAGGGGGACACTGCTTAACAATGCATCAAACCACGTGACTCGCTTTATGGCCAAAGAGGTACAGCAGCGGGCGTGTGGCCATGGACCCCACATGGCCCCCTACCAGACACCCCCGATCCAGAAGCTGCCAGCCAGCCAGAGTGGTAAGAGGGTCTCGTAAAGAAGCTGAGGCACCAGCTTGGAGACGACATCCTATGAAGAACGGAGCTCTCCCCCAGGATGCAACTGACTCCTTAAACCAATGGCCACTCTAGGGGGCAGGTCCCTAAGAGTGAGTAGGACGCAGCCCCCCAGTACATGACAGCAGGAGTGGGCCCCAGTCAACGGCACGCTCAGGGACTCCCTGGGGAGCAAGGATTCCTCCTTGGAGAACTTCCGCTGCCACAGCCCGAAACTTTAGGCTCAGGGGGTTGAAAGGTCCTGGCCTCCTAGAAGGTGACCCTTCCACCAGGGTTCACACGGTGAGCTTCACAATGGCCGCTGCCTGGTCCCTTTGGGCTCCGACAGGCCCGGAACGGCTTACCTGGATGCACAGGGAAGACGGCCCTGACCACCACGAGGAGACAGGTCTGCTGCCGCGTAACGAGGCAAAAAGGGAGCCACTTACTTATGTAATCCTCTTTTAGCCACAGATGATTTTTGGAAAATACTTGAATATATTTTTAGCGCATTTTGTCAGCTGTAATTAGAGAACCAAGTGATACTCTGGCAAGGTAAGTTTGAAAACCCAGCCCTCGACTCTGCTACCTAAAGTAGGTACCCCAAAGAAACTCCAAAATGAGAATCCATCCCTCAGGGCTGTTTGTTTGCTGGGGGAAAGGCAGTTCAAACGTTTCGTTTCGAAAGTAGCTCACCTTTTCAGAGCAATGTTACTCCTTTTTTAAGCACAGAGGAGAACACTACTATGGTAAAAAGAGGAAATGGGGAGAGATCAGCCCCAATGTAGCAACTTTCAGAATACCATTATTTAACAACCTTTCTTGTTTTAAAATTTAGACTATCTCTCTACTTTGGTGTAACTGGAAAATTTAAGTATAAAATCTAACCTATGGATGATAAAAGGCTCAGCCGAGAGAAGAGGGCCGTAGAACGAAGAAAGTCAAAGCAAGACTCCAGGAAAAGGAGGAAGTTCTTCCCCACAGAGGGCACACAGTTAGTTCATGGCAGTCGAGCAGCAACAAGACGTGCCCAGAACACAGTCACCTCTGACCCGTGTGTCTAGAAGCTAAGCCTGGGCGAGCACCCCTCCTCGGGGTTCAACAGCCCCGAAGATCCCGAGGGTCTGACGTGATCATTCTGTCACTGGGACAACCATATTGGCCTCTGCCTCTGAGACAGCTACTCCAATACCAACAAGCGATTGCCTGTTCCTTCTCTAATGAAAATCAAAGCCCCTCAGATTCAGGGAGAGTTCCCTGGGAGCCAGGTAAGCTGTGTCAGCATCAGACTTTAATGGTCTAGAAAGTAACAAAAGCTGTTAGTTACAGCTAGGATTCTCCCTTTGTCTTAAAATACTTTTCTTGTTCTTTCTTTTTTTAAAAAAGAACTTTAAGTACAATTAGAATATCATTGCTACAAGGGCACCTGGGTGGCTCAGTTAGTTAAGTGTCTGACTTTGGCTCAGGTCATGATCTCTGTCTGTGGGTTCGAGCCCTGCGTCGGGCTCTATGCTTCCAGCTCGGAGCCTAGAGCCTGCTTTGGATTCTGTGTCTCCTTCTCTCTCTGCCCCTCCCCCATTCACACTCTGTGTGTGTGTGTCTCAAAAATAAACATTAAAAAAAGTAAGAATATCACTATTACATCAGCTTTTTCCGGAATTATATTTAGTCAGTAACTCAGGAATTGAGTGATTTTTCATCACCTTTCATTTAAACCCCCATTGACACAAGAAGCACTATTCTTTTTTTTTTTTAATGTTTTTTTTTTTTTTTAGAGAGAGAGATGGGGGGGGGGCACCTGGGTGGCTCAGTCCGTTAAGCATCCGACTTCAGCTCAGGTAATGTGCTCACGGTTCATGGGTTCGAGCCCAGTGTTGGGCTCTGTGCTGACAGCTCAAAGCCTGGAGCCTGCTTTGTATTCTGTATCTCCCTCCCTCCCTCTCTCTCTCTCTCTCTCTCTCTCTCTCTCTCTCTCTGTCTCTCTCTGCCCTTCCCCTGCTGGTGCTCTGTCTCCGTCTCAAAAATAAATGGATATTTAAAAAAATGTTTTTTCATCACTTCTTGGCCTTTTGGCTAAGATCAAGTGTGGGAAAAACATTTTTTTTTACTTGAGAGAGAAAAAGCAAGTGCGCGTGCACAAATGGGGAGGGGCAGAGAGACAGGAACAGAGGATCTGGCTCTGCACTGACAGCAGCAGGAAGTACTTTCGTGTGTATCTTGGTCAATGATTCAATCAAAAAGGTAGTATTCAGGCTAAACCTTGGCATTTGAAAGGGTAAATTTCGAGCCCTTACTTAGCCCCTTCTGGCCTTTCCTCTCTTTAAACTAAAATATGATGTTTTGACATACACAAAAATTGTATTGTGTTTATCTCCTGTTTTGATATAGACAAAAATTGTATTGTGGGCAGTACAATTACTTCATTTTTATTCCTCATCAATTTCAGCCCTAAATATAAAGTGAATCAGCATTGATTAAAAATATGTGAACTTTAATAAATGAAAGGACTAGTAAAAAGGAAAGAACACAAAAACTATAAGCTGAAACCAAGTAGAGCCATCTAACCTACATGTATGTCTACATATGGTTTGGAAAGGAATGAAACAGAATAAAAATAGCCGAAATTGTCAATGAAAAGGATTGTTCTTTTTCTGTATAGCTCTTTGTGCAAAAAAAAGGCCTAAGCTACAAAATTCCCTAAGTATAAAAAGTATCCAAAAGCTTTGAAGAAGGGTCAAGAAAATATTTTTAGAATTTCATGTTGATACTTTTTTTAGAACGAATGAGAAGAGTCTGGAGACTCATTTGAAATGACAATAAAATAGATGGGGGAAATGTGCTTTTAAAGTGCAGATAGTCCTCTAGACCAATAGTTTCTTAGGTGCCCTGAATGTGTAACTGGAACACCAAAGGCCACTCCTGTCTCTCAATGACTGCACCCTGAGAAGTCACTCTGGGCCAGAAGAGGTAGGCTGGGGGCGTTTATCCCTGGAAGAATGAAAACCCTATGTTCCCTGGCAGCTTCATCTAGATTCTTTGTCGGCACAAAAGCTGGAAATTCTTGAAATGGTGGATATCTCAATATTTTGTTACACTTTGCTCCAGTAAGTGCAAAAAAGCTTTTCTTCAATTTACGTAGCTTGATGAAATAACAGAACTATTTTGATAGCTTCGTCAGCATTTCTAAATTCTAACCAAATGTCCTCTAACATAATAAAAAATACCTTCTGGCCCCCAGCACTCTCCTCGGAATTGCTCTTGGTGTTCCGACCGCCTGAGTTAGCTGACGAAAGTTTCGAAAGCAAAACCTGCTTTCTATCAACCTTCCCATGACCGAGCCCTACAGGCTACAGTTACTTCTGCCACACCAGTGAAGAAGTGAACCCTGTGGGTGGAGAGCCCTGGCCAACTGCCCACAGCACCGCACCCCGTGTCTGGAATGGGGAGGCCAGGAGGTCAGAGTCATCTTACGACTTCTGGTGGAAACAGGGAGAGGAGGCCACTTTTCCCACTGTGACGGCTACTGTCAGGGGGTGGCCTGAGCTGGAAACGCTTATCCATCACAGGGAGGGAGGCTGCCCGAGAGTGAAGCCCAAGCAAAGGGAAGCACTGCTGAGCAACGGAGAGAAACGGAGTCTGGGAGACGTGCTGCAGCGACTCTGAAACCAGCGTCACCGGTAGGGTTTTTGGTTCCATAGGCCAATGGGTGTGCAACTCCAGCCCTGCTAATCTTTCTTTGAATCAATTTGAACTGATTTCGTCCCTTGAATGGAAAGAGTCCTATATTAGTTAAGATGCTTTAGCTCCAAGTAAAAGAACACCTGCCTAAAAATGGCTTCAGCAACAGATGTTTCTTATTTCATTAACAGGCAGCTCCAAGACTATGGATTCAACAAAACAACAATGCAGTCAAGAATCTGGGTTTCTCATCTTTAGCGTTCTGGCTTTTGTCTTTGAGCCACAGTGACGGCACGATGGCTCCCAAGGCTCCCGGCCTCAGATCCTCGCGCAACTGAATCAAAGGCAGGGGAAGTTCTTCATCAGAGAAGTAAGGGGCGCTCCACCTGCACACGCTTCCCGACGGTCTCAGCGGCCAGGACCGGGCTTCACTCTGCCTTGCTGCCTTCACCTCATTCAACCAGTCAACGGCAAAGGAGAGCGGAAAGATCACGATGCCAAACGCTGGTCCTGACTTGGAGGCCCCATCCTCCTTGAGTGCAAGACACCTGATCAGAATTAGGGTTCTATGTTCAAGGAAGAAGGGGGAAAGGGCTCTTCGGCAGGCGACCGGCAGTGTCTGCTGTAGCTCCTAGTACGAGCACTGTGTTCACTGCCCTACCGTTACCCAAACGTTCAAAGAGTGAAGGACATGACCTTCCGAACCCTCACTTCCATGGCACGACACCTAAACACACATTAGCTACAGTTCTTACTCTAACAAACTACGAAAGCCGACTGCAAAACCGCACATTCCTTGGAGCGGTGTTTTCAGCCTTTACTGAATGTCCCAGAATAGGGATTAGCTGCGTAGGTTATTTTCAATGTCTTGATAACAGAAAAGGGATGTGAATAAATGATCATAGCATTCTCAGTGCTTGAAGGCTTTCTATGTCCGTTAGCTAAGGCTGTTGGAATCTTCCAGGGCGTGCAGCTCAAGAGCCAGCTTAACAGAGAATTGAACTCTGAGCAAAATTGTTTTCCAACTCTTTACTGAAGATCAGTACCATCCAGTGGTGTCTCTTCCTTAAGATATGGCCTCCCCGGGGGGTTACGAGGCCTACATGAGGTGGCAATGCGAAAGCTCACAGGCAAGAACCATAGGCGAGAACCGCGCCCGTAGAGCAGTAGTGTGAAGCCCAGGGCTACCACAGGAGGGGCTGAGGCAGGGTAGTAGGAAAGCAGACCATGACGGGGAAGGTGAATCCAACTCTGAGCGTTCACTTCCAAAGCTAAGCTAAACCATCTGTGTATTATAAAAGTATTACCAGGGGCGCCTGGGTGGCTCAGTCAGTTAGGCGTCCGACTTCAGCTCAGGTCATGATCTCACGGTTCGTGGGTTCGAGCCCCGTGTTGGGCTCTGTGCTGACAGCTAGCTCAGAGCCTAGACCCTGTCTTCAGGTTCTGTGTCTCCCTCTCTCTCTGACCCTCCCCTACTCACGCTGTCTCTCTCTCTCTCTCTCTTTAAAATAAATAAAGACAATAAAAAATAAATAAAATTATTACGAGATTTGCTCAACAAAACCTTTAAGGCAAAGAAATGACCTTATAGAGAGCATCGGTGAAGATAAGGAAAAATTAAATCTCATTAGTAGACAAGTGAAAACTAGGAAAAGTAACAACAGTATCTAAAACTGATAAATGCCTTCACGGGCCTTCGTGAAACCTTATTTACCGTGCTTTAAGCACCCCCGACCACATTTAAGTCTTAATTTTAATACTTACTGAAAAGTGGGGTCCCTACTTCTTCCTTCATTAACCATTTGAATGGACTTTCATGTGAGCTCACATCCATTATGACACAGACTCATTCCCTCTAAAGAGGAGCTGATTACCTTTTTTCCTTTTTTAATATTACTGAAGTACAGCTGACATACAGAGGCTGGTTGTCTAACCATTAGTTGCCACAGGAAATAAGAAATAAATGTGAGATGGAATGGAATGCTCCCGAAGACCTCAGATCTGACTCTGACGTTTCTCCTTCTTAAACCATAAAGTGAGAGTCCCTTCGGGCTGTGAAATTCAGTGATCCCATGAATTAAGTGTCAGTTACTTGCCTTAGTTGACTCGGGTGTCTGCATTGCCTCCTAATAAGTCGGGGTGCCCCGAAGGTAGTTGTAGAAGCAAAATAGGGGGCTTCTCTGTGACCTTTCGGAGGTCATCCGTAAAATGGGATCATAACACCCTTGGGGCAGGCTGCAGTGAGGAGGAAATGCAGTCGGGCATGTACCACATCTGATGCGGGTCCTGGCACTATGGAGGCACTTGAAAAATGGTATTATTACTGCTGTTATTATAGGATCGCTGATAAGCACTTACCTAAAGAAACAACGGCAACGCTCTCTGGCAAGAAATGTAATCTGTATCGGATCAGTAAATGCACCAATATGATGCAGATAGCTGTGGGGAGAAAAGAAGACACTGTTAAGATAGGACAGTTTTAAATAATAAACACCAAGTTCAAAGCAATGGTTACTCTGGTGGGGGGGGCGGGCTGCTAAGGAAAATGACGGCGGGAAGGCCAGGGGAAACTGCACTTGTCATGTCCAATCCCTTACTTAACCGGGAAAGAGACCCGCGGTGTTCATAACATTGTCTCCAGATTTCTTTCTTTGCCTGGACTTTTTATTTTCCAGTGGTTACGGAAAGAGCAACAGACATCTACTTTGAAAGTCTGACTTATCATTTTTATCTTCCCAGGAGAAAAAAAAGACTACCAAACAAAAGTTTCCTTCCTGGTCTCTGCCTTTCACGTTCTCTACCCCTGAAACTGATTCTGAGAAACGGTCTTCAACTTTTTGGAAGTAATCACCTGGAAAACCTGAAATGGTAGGAGGAAGTCACTGAAATCAACCCCTTTAATCAAATATAATTGCAACAGAATATGTTGGCATGAAGTGTTTTGCCACCGTGGGACCCACGGGACTGGCTCTCTTTCCAGAGAGGAGCGAGGGAGGCACAGTGCACAGAGAGCACGTCGGTGCTGTGGGCCGGGGCGGAGAACGTCCGGGACCTAACGGTGGGTGCTGCTCCTCACCAGTACCGGGGCTTCCACGGGGAGGGGCTCCCCATGTGCCAGGCACTGCACTGAGCGCTTCTCACACAAGGTCTCCCATGGCCCCCAGCACCCCTCTTAATGAGCTGTTCTTGTCAGACTCTCCTTTGATTGAAGGGGCAAAACCAAGCTTCAAGAGGTCTGGTCACTGGTAGGTACTGCAGGGTTGAGCCTGATTCCAACTCTGTGCTTTTATATTTTTATTTTCTTTTTAAGTTTTACTTATTTTGAAAGAAAAAGAGAGAGTGTGTGCGAGCGCAGAGCCCCATGTAGGGCTCAAACTCACAAAACGGTGAGATCATGACTTGAGCCGAAATCAAGAGTTGGGACACTGAACCGACTGAGCCACCCAGGGGCCCCCAAGCCTGTGCCTTTAACCACAGGCATCCACCACCTCCCTTCCACTGTCTTCATTCCTCAGTCACCAAAATAGGAGTCCTGTCTAATTTTGCTCACAGGGGTGCTGTCATGAAAAGAAACAAAAGGAAGTAAAACTGTTTGAAAGAGAGAAGTATTTCTGGACACTCCCCCCTCCCCCGTAAGAGTATACTTTCACATAAATAATTCCTAAATGTAATTTCATGGTCCAAATGCAAGCGTGCCTACCTCTTTCTTTTATTATGCATCTAGGTGGGGTACCATCTGGTCAATCACAGGGCTATCTTAACGGTACTAAGTATAATTGTTGCTTTTTTGGTAAAAGGAAATGTTTAAACAATCTGCGTAGCGGTTAAATGGCCACCCTCAGAGCCCGCACTGACAGACTAGATATTGTTAGGCCCACCAAAGAGCGCCAGGTGGCCAGGAAAAGGAAACAGTTGTAAATATAGAAATCTTGTCCTTCTTGCATTCTGTGCTTTAAACTATCAATCTGTGGTGTTACTTTATTATAAATATTTAACCTAGTTAGAAAAATCCTACATTAAATACCAAGAGCAAGAAAAAAACGTTCTAATGCGTAAGCACCACATGTGACTGGTGAGCAGGCTCACGGTCTAAAAAGGCAGCCACGTAAGTGAGCTGAATATAGATCTAGGGAGTCCACTCAGCTTCTGATCTTTCTTTGCACCAAGCTAGATGAAAAAATTAATTTAAAAAGTTTACTCTCAGGGCGCCTGGGTGGCTCGGTCGGTGAAGCCTCCCGACTTTGGCTCAGGTCATGATCTCATGGTTCGTGGGTTTGAGCCCCGTGTCGGGCTCTCTGCTGTCAGCACAGAGCCTGCTTTGGGTCCTCTGTCCACCCCCTCTGCCCCTGCCCTACGCGCTCTTGCTGTCTCTCAAAAATAAATAAACGTAAATATTTTTTTAAACTTCAAAGTTTAAAAATAAACAGTTCATTCTTGTAAATCAAACGATTTGTACCTTTAAGACAAAAGGGAAAACGGTCTATCAACAGAGAGTTAAATATGAGGCTCAGCAATGCCTGGCAGTGGTCTTCAGCCGTTTAAAAGAATGAGGTCTGAGAAGACAGCCCACAGAATGGATGGAAATCTTTGTCAATCGTTTATCTGATAAAGGTCTAGCAGCTAGAAAACATGAGGAACTCTAACAACTCAATAACAAAAAGACAAACAATGGAATTTAAAAACCAAAGAACCAGAAGAGACGTCCCTCCAAAGATACAAGTGGCCGATAAGCACATGAAGTGATGCTCAACCTCATCTGTCCTGGGAGAAATGCACATCAAGACCACAAGATGGAAGTTCACACCCACCAATGAGTAAAAGATGGCGATGATTAAGAAACGAAACAAAACACAATGGAAGATAACAAGCGTTGGCAAGGATGTGGAGGCACCGGAACTCTGGGGCACTGCGGGTGGGAACGAAACAGTTAAGTAGAAGTCAACTGCTCTCAAGCTTCTAAAGACAAGAGTAACTAGAGTTCTGGCATGCCTTCTCAAAAAAGGGGAACACACTGTAATCCTCTGACAAGCTTAAAGGCCATAAAAGTTACAATTTCATGTGACTTCACTGAAATAGTACACAAAAGAGGTTAAATGTGTTCCGATTCGGAGTTCCTAAAGTCTAGAACAACCATGGACCCCGGTCTCCCTCAGTTCACTGCAGGTCATGTATTCCTAGTTAGTTAGCAAGATACCTGTATTTTTTAAAATCTTTATTATTGAGAGTGAGAGAGAGAGAGAGACAGAGCTCAAGCAGGGGAGGGGCAGAGAGAGAGGGAGACACAGAATTTGAAATTTGAAACAGGCTCCAGGCTCTGAACTGTCAGCACAGAGCCCGACGCGGGGCTCAAACGCACGGACAGTGAGATCATGACTTAGAGCTGAGGCTGGCTTAACTGACTGAGGCGCCCCAGCAAGATACCTATTAACTCTAATTTTTAATCACCCTTGTCCAAACGTACAAGGGTGATTAAATCATCTGACCAGGAATAAAAATATACAAGATACAGATTTTGTTGATAAGATACAAGAAAAGAGAAAAAAGTCCTCGACTTTATTTTAAAAGAAAGCATTCCACTCTGCTTAATGCACACAGACCTACACGTAAAAAGTAGAGACACCAATTCACAGACTGCCTACAGTCGGATCAGGTGAGAACAAAACCTCCCTGATTTTAGTGTGTCTCTGAAGTTTAGATTTATGATCTGTGTGAAAAGACATCCAAGTAAAATACACAGCACTACTAAATACAGTTTAGACCTCTCTGGCCCCAGTGTTACCACTGTGCACGGTTTGTCGGGGATTAAAAAGCACTATAATCACCTATTTTGTGGTCTCTGTACAAACTAACCGTAAATGCTCCACACCCTGAAAATTACTTTGAAAGTCTGACTTATCATTTTTATCTTCCCAGGAGAAAAAAAAGACTACCAAACAAAAGTTTCCTTCCTGGTCTCTGCCTTTCACGTTCTCTACCCCTGAAACTGACAACAATGGAAAGAGACTAGTAAGACTTGTCCTTCAGCATTACACATTCAGGTACCAACGGTTTCTTGACCAAGAAAAGAACTGCTTTTCTTTATATCCAACTACCATCACAGAGGAAAAGAGAGAAACAAAACCAAACCAGAGAGAGAGTCCTTGATGGCTGAAGTCATTCCCCCAAAAACCGAAACAGAATTCAAGCATATTCATGAGGTCAAAAAATTATCTGACCATATCAAGTCCATACTGGACAATGAATGCCTGTGGTTTGTGTACTTTTTAGTACTCTCTTTAAAAGATTTTTTGGGGGGGCGCCTGGGTGGCTCAGTCGGTTGAGTGTCTGACTTCGGCTCAGGTTATGATCTCAGGTTGTGGGTTCGAGCCCCGCATCGGGCCCTGTGCTGACAGCTAGCTCAGAGCCTGGAGCCTGCTTTGGATTCTGTATCTCCCTCTCTCTCTGCCCCTCCCCTGCTCATGCTGTCTCTCTCTGTCTCTCAATAAAAAAAAAAATAAATAAATAAATAATTTAAAGATTTTTTGGGGCACCTTGGTGGCTCAGTCAGTCAATTTTGATCTCATGTCCAAGGATTTGAGCCCTGAGCCAGACTCTATGCTGACAGCTCAGACCCTGGAGCCTGCTTTGGATTCTGTGTCTCCCTCTCTCTGCCCCTTCCCTGCTTGCACTGTCTCTCTCTCTCTCTCTCTCTCTCTCAAAAATAAATTAATATTAAAAACAATTTTTAAGGTTTTTTGGAATCTATGAGAGACAAGGCCGAATCCTGGGATTTCATTTATTATTTTTAAAGATTTTCTTTCTAAGTAATCTCTATACCCAACATGGAGCTCAAACTCATGACCCTGAGATCAGGAGTCATATGCTCTTCTGACTCAGCCAGCCAGGCACCTCGAGTCCTAGGATTTCAAATAAAATTATTATCTTAAAACTATTTGACCATTAACAGAATCCATATATAAATGCGAAAGAAGTTCTAGTTTCTTAAAAAAAATCCTAAATAGGGACGCCTGGGTGGCTCAGTTGGATGAGCGTCTGACTTCAGCTCAGGTCATGTTCTCATGGTTCATGGGTTTGAGCCCCGCATTGGGCTCTGTGCTGACAGCTCAGAGCCTGGAGCCTGCTTCGGATTCTGTGTCTCCCTCTCTCTATGCCCCTCTCCTGCTCACTCTCTGTCTCTATCTCTCAAAATAAAATAAAGACATTAAAAAAAAAAACCAACTTAAATTATCACCTATTACCTAAACATCTCAACTGATGTCTCGCAACCAAATTTTATTCTCTAGTCTCCCAAAAAACAGGCAAGTCAACTGCTTAATCTCTCTAGACCTAAATTTTGTCACCCGTTACAGGAGGAGGTTGAACAAAATGAGACTTTAAGTTTGAGTGATCTGTTCTAAGAAAAATATTACATAAGTAAATAACAGCACAAGGGGCACACAGATATGGTAAAAGCCATGACCACAGTTAATGGGAGAGTTAAAGGGGAAGGAAAAAAGTGTGCTAGGGCCGGGGTGTCTATCTTTTACTCAGCGGAAAAACCTTCAATTAGATAAAATTTACATGGAAACCTACGAGTAACGAGACAGAACGCAGTCTCCGGCCAGAAAGGCGATGCTCTTCCCTCTGGCTTTCCTCGCCTCCATTATCCCCACCATCTACACAGGCAGACACGCTCCTGAGCCGAGCTTGAAATCCACTGTACTAGGAATCCACTATACTAGGATGGCATCTAAGATATTATATAAAGAGCTCTTTGGAATTGCTAAGCTCAATGGTTTTACGAAGAAAAAGGAGTCCCCCGTTATGAGGTCATGAACTGATCCTCGCCCTTCAGCGTCTGAAGTGTAAAACCAAGTGGAAGGAAGCAAACGGTGGCTAGGGCAGGGCCGGCCTCACAGGCAGCACACACAGACACTCAAGATGGCAGATGCGGGTGTCCCCACGTTCACCTAGGACGAGGAGGCTGAAGAAAATGGTCATGCCGCTGGACTGTTCCTCCTGCTGAGCCTGCTCCCCCGTCTGCACGGGGAGAATGGGCTTGGCCGGGGTAGGGAGCACCAGCTTCGTCGTGACGACCAGGGTGGTGTGGAGGGTGACATTGAAACCTTCGTGAGTTGTGTTCGGGAACCTGGTGGACATAAAAAGCAGCAGCATTAGATAAAGGGACAAGGGCCCGGAGTATCAACACACACACAGAAGGAGAATCCAGCACAGATGATGGAGTCACAAGTCTTACCACCAACCGGATTCAGAAAACTCCTGCCTGTTACAGCAGGCCAGTACCAGTGGCTTCAGGTGCTCTGGACACAGCCACTTTGGGACAGGAACAAGGAATCAGGGCCAGCGTACACATAAAATGCTGCCTGCCACTTGGCTTTTAACAAGGGATTCAAAAGGAGGCCAACTGGACTCTCACCACATTCCAAGACCCACCATTATTTACTCGGCGCCTTTATTTCTCCAGTTTACATTCCTTTCCTTCAATTATAGCTGCAAGTTGACAAAGCCACCCGAATTTACCCAACTGTTGATCTGGTTGGAATGCCCCACCCCACTTGACAAACTCCTTTTCAGATTTTTTTTTTTTAATTTTTTTAAATGCTTTATTTATTTTTGATACAGAGAGACACAGCATGAGAGGGGGAGGGTCAGAGAGAGAAGGAGACACAGAACCGGAAGCAGGCTCCAGGCTCTGCGCTAGCTGTCAGCACAGAGTCTGACACGGGGCTCGAACCCACAAACATAAGATCTGACCTGAGCCGAAGTCGGAGGCTTAACCAACTGAGCTACCCAGGAGCCCCTCTTCTCAGATTTCTAAAGGCTCAAATGTAACCTCCTCTGTAATGATCCACCCCATCTCTCTCCCAGTGCTCTCCGCGCTTTGGGGCGGCATTGTTACCAAGGCCAATGTTCCTGCAATCATCATTGCAACTGTGTTAGAACTGCTAATTAACCAACACTTCATCCCAACACACACTGGTAACATCACAACCTGTCACTTCACAGGCGTACAATGCCTCAGGTGGGGACTCTTACTTTCCCTTTTTTAACCTATGAGTAACTGACGCTCAGAGAGGCTGACTAACTTGGCCAGTATCTCAGCTAGCCCCCGGCAGAATCAAGCTTTGAGACCGAACTTGAAATCACTGGGCCATTCGGCCTCTTTTGCTTTGTGCTGCAGAGGCCCAGATCGGCATCAGCAACAGAGCCTACGCCCGCCCGAATCGATAAGCTGACAAAATGAAATGACCACCCAGCCGAAAAGACATTATCTGAAAAGATGTCAGGTGAGGGAGTCACAACGCAACCATGGGGGAGTACTTCTTAATGCGTACATCGCCTTCCATATAGGTAGGGCATCTATAAATTGCAAAAGATTGCGCCCAGCATGTATGGAGACAGACCAAGGGGCGGTCCTTCCTCAGAAGCACCTACAGGACACAGGGCGCCTCACCCATCTCTGTCTCATCTTGCACAGCAGGCCTCCTCACTTTACATTCCAGCCATTCTGCCTTTCTTTCTGTGCCTAAAAGACACTAAGCCCTTTCTTGCTTCTAGCCTTTTGGGCCTGCCTGTTCCCTTTCTTAGCCTTCCTTCTTGTCCTTCAAGCTTCAGCTGGCGTGTGGCGTCTTCCTGGGGGGACCCCGTCCTAACACTTCCATTTCCTTTTACAGCACTGAAATCATCTTGCCTATTGACTGTCCATTCCCACTAAAATGTAAACTACCTGAGGGCGGCTCCTGTTCGGCCTCCTTCACTACTATGTGCCCAGGGCCTGGAATAGAGTAAACGGCCAACAGTTAATGAATGAATTAAACTTAGTGGAGGAGACAGATGAGAAAAATGACCGTTACAGTGGAAGAGGCGATTGGCTAAGTAGGGAGTAGGGGACTTGCTGGGGGAGGCGGCGGAACTCTCCCCAATATTCAGAAGACCGAAAAATGGGAAAGTGAAATTTGGGTTGCGATTTCGGCCAGCAGCCTTTCGAGGCCGGCCCTGGGCTGTCGATCCCCGCACGAGGATGCGACCTCAAGGAGGCTACAGGGCCGGGCTGGGCCCAGGCCCATCCCTCCCGCCCTCCTCGCTGGCGCCGGTCTGGTCAGTCCGGGCCAACCGGCACAAGGAGCTCCGCCTTTCAGGGCCGGAGGGAGGCCTGAGGCGCTCGCTGTCACCCGCCGGGGCCCAGCCCTGCCGCCTCCGCCGCCCGGGAAATGCCCACTCACTCCTCTTCCGCCATCTTCTCCCCCATCCTGCGGAGCCTCCAGGACCACCGAGTTCGGAGCCGGGGGCTAGCAGGGACTGCTTTTGCTTCCGGCTTCCGCTGGAGGCGCGGGCTGGCCGACGAGCTGGGGGCGGGGCCTCGGCCGCGCGAGTGCGGCCCTTCTGTCCCTTCGTCTCTGTGGCCTGAAGGTGGGAGGACCATGCGAGTCACACTTAGGGTGCATGACTGGCCAGCGTCTGGTGACCTTCTGGCCGCATGAAGTTTTGATTTTTTTCCCATCCCAGGGCGGGGATGTTTTGAGAGAATCTCCTGTGAGGTCATTGTGACTCACCCTGAGAGCATTCCAGAAGTTGAGAAGTAAATTTCTAGCCTAGGTTGCACAGAGGGACCGCAGGGATGCACTTCCTCGGTCTGAGCCCCAATTGGGGCTGTAGAGAGGACTAACCATTTGGGCTTTGCAGAATTGTGCAGTTTTCTATCTGTAAACATTTATTGAGTTCCGACTATAGGCCTGTCATCAAAAAGGTGATTATGATCTGGGCTTGGATCACTCATTAATTGGTTCGTTGAGTCGACAGATACTCATTAGACAACTGTATGTGCCTAGCAGTGGTCTGTGGGTTGGGGATGTCAGGAAGGAACAAGGCAGGATTGTAGGGTAAGAGGGTCCATCAAGAGGGCTGATACCCTTGTTTAACGACTTTAGATACTACACCGTCTCTGCTGTTGTTACCTCTTTCCAGGTCCAAGACGTCATAACTTATAAGAGTTGTAGTAGCTCCCCGAACTGTAAATGGTCTCTGGCTCTGCTGTTGTTCCTCATGGTCTTCTACACCGTGGGCTCCAGTGATCCTCGAAAAATTTTTTGAGTTATTTATTTATTTAGGTAATCTCTACACCCAACATGGGGCTTGAACTCATAACCCGAAGACCAAGACTTGCATGCTCTTCTGACTCACCCCTCTAGTGATCCTTTAAAACTTCAGCTATTTACAATGGAATATTACTCAGTGACCAAAAAGAACAAAATCTTGCCATTTGCAACAATGTGGATGAAACTAGGGTGTATTATGCTTAAGCAAAATAAGTCAGAGAAAGACAAATATCATATGGTTTCACTCATGTGGAATTTAAGAAACAAAACAGATGAAATAGGGGAAGGGAAGGGAAAAAGATAAAAACAGAGAGGGAGTCATACCGTAAGAGACTCTTAAATACAAAGAACATACTGGGGATTGCTGGCGGGGAGGCGAGTGGGGGGAATGGGCTAAATGGGTGGTGGACATTAAGGAGGTCACTTGTTGGGATGAACACTGGGTGCTATATGTAAGTGATGTGTCACTGGATTCTACTCCTGAAACCAACACTACACGGTATGCCAATGAATTTGAATTTAAATAAATGAAAACAAGAGGCACTTGGGTGGCTCAGTCAGTTGAGCGTCCAACTTTGACTCAGGTCATAATCTCACAGTTAACGGGTTTGAGCCTTGCTTTAGGCTCTGGGCCGACAGCTCAATGCCTGGAGCCTGCTTCGGATTCTGTGTCTCCCCCTCTCTCTTCTCCTCTTCCACTCACGCTCTCACTGTCTCTCTCAAAAATAAATAAACACAAATTAAACAAATTTTTAAATAAATTAAAATGCGAAACACCGTTAGTCATTACCCTGCTTAAATTAGAACCTCCACTGGCTTCCAATCTCAGTCGAAGGAAAAAAGACGTAGAAAACTCACAGGACTCAGCCCTGTCCCATTTACCCCTCTCCGGTGGATAGACTCACTCCCTCCTGCACATTTTCCACTGTGGTCACAATGGCTTCCTGTGTGAACCGGAAGCACACCAGGAACACTTCCATCTCTGTACTTGTTCAGCCCTTTGTCTAGAATACTCCACATGGGGGTTGCCCCTTGGATCTCACCTTTTCCCAGTTTTAGGCTTTTTGTTTAATGCTTATCTTGTTTACTCCACCTTCGCTGACCACCCTGTTTAAAATCCAAGCCCCTTCTCCTTCCCTGAGTTATTTTTCCCTGTAACACCTAACATACTATATGTTTTGCTTCTGCCTGTGTTTATTGTCCTCCCTCCATGAGGATGTAAACTTCCTGAGTGCAGAGGTTTTTGTCTGTTTTGTTGTTTCATCTACAGAATAGCCCCTAGCCTGTAGATGATGCCTAATAATAAAGGATCATTGAATAAATAAAGGAGTGAGTTCCCTCTAGATGTATTAGGGTTTCGAGAAGAGGAATGCTTTGACCTGACTTTTATCAGGACCCTTTTGCCTGCTTGTGGGGAGTTGAGTGAATGACAGGCCTCTGGCCAGCTGGGAGGCTTCTGCACTACCAAGGTGAGAGTTGATGGTGGTTTGGATTAAGGTGACATACTAGAGATGACAGGAATGATTGGATTCTGGGTGCGTATGGAAGGCAGGATTTGCTGAGGGACTGTGGCGTGTAAAAGAGAGGAGTCAAGGATGACTTCAAGGTTTGGGGCCTGAAAAACTGAGTAGGGGAGAGATCTGTCTGGCTTATACCCAAAGTCCTCTGCCACTCCAGAACCTCTTAGGGCTGTTGACAAAGCTAACTGAGAGACAGACTGTGCTTAGGACCAGCCAGCATTTATTGAGTTCCTCCTGCAGGTGTGGTGCTGAGCTATCGTTTCCTTAATTCTTTTTCTTTTTTTTTTTTTCTAGAGGTGGATACTACCATTTCTACAAACTGAAGCACAGAGAAGTTAAGCCACTTCCCTAAAGTCGCACAGCTGGAACTTTGAGGCTGGGATTCAGGTGAAGAGTCTGTCTTTTTACCAACACAGACTTGTTATTGCTGCACTGCTCTTCCTTGTGACTCTCCACTGCCTTCTGGTTCCAAGATGGGCTAACAGCCTACGTCTCTCCTTTAGTGCAGAGTCTGGCAGGAATGAGCTGCCCTGAAAGACTGAGAGTGGGGTTCTCCCTGAGCCACACTTAGGGACTGGGAGCTTGAGGCTGTTGGTCCTCTTCCAGCCTCAGAAAACCCCGCCTGGCTGGAGTCTGGGCTGTGGGAGCTGGGGTAGGTAGATCTTTCTGTATCAAGCTGCCAGCTGTGGGCAACGGAGAATGACAGAGAATTCCCGAATTCTCTGAGGGCTGCCCCTTTCTACCTGCCACTCCACCCTCTGTCCTTGCCACATCCTGTTTTCAGGGCAGTTTTGGATTTTGTGGCCATCGTGGGCTTGCTGCCAAGCAGGAGTCCATAGAACGCCTGCTCTGAGGCCTGAGGGCAAATCCCAGACCCTTCTCACCTATTCCAGGGAACTCATCTAAATATCCCGGGTCATTACCCCCAGGAAGGCAAATAAACCCATTCAACATGCAGTCCCTAGGCTCCTGTGCTGTGCCAGGCTAAAAAGAGGCTAGAACAGGGCACGCAGTCCTGGCTCCCTATCCCAACTGAGGACCTGTGGCTCTGTGACCCGGGGACACCACGGCATCCTCAGAACCTCAGGGTCCCATCATGGTTTTTGACAGAGCCCCTCTTTGGAAGGCTGTAATACAGTTAGAGAGAAAGCTCTTGCCTTAGTTCTCTGTTCTTTCTGTCCTCCCTACCCCTCAACCTTCCTCTTTCTTGCCATTCTGGTCTCAGCTTAAATATCACCTCCTCGGGGAGGGCTTCCCTGACCACTTAGCCTAAAGCAGCAGCAGGCAAACTTTGTCTGTAAAGAGCTACACTGTAAATATTTTAGGTTTTGTGGGCATTCAGATCTCGGCGGCAATGACTCAACTCTGCCGTTGCAGTGGGAAACCAACCACAGATGATTTATGTAAGCACAGCTTTGTTCCAATAAAACTTTATGGATATTGAAATTTGACTTTCTTATCATTTTCATAATACTTGTTTTCAACCATTTGAAAGCATGGAAACTCATCTTAGCTCACGAGCCATAGGAAAACAGGAGGCAGGCTGGACTTGCCCCTCCCTGGGTTGCTGACCCCTGCTATAAAGTCTTTTATTTTTAAAACTTTTTAACGTTTATTTATTTTTTGAGAGGGAGAGAGACAAAGAGTGTGAGTGGGGGAGAGGCAGAAAGAGAAATAGACACAGAATCCAAAGTAGGCTCCAGACTCCGAGCTGTCAGCACAGAGCCTGACACAGGGCTTGAACCCACAAACTGCGAGATCATGACCTGAGCCGAAGTTGGCTGCCCAACCGACTGAGCCACCCAGGTGCTCCTGCTATGAAGTCTTAAACAGAAGTGTTTGTAAGGCACTTACCACTGTCAGATTTTTTTTTCCTTTTCTTCCTTCTTTTTTCTTTTTTTTCTTCCTGAGTTGATCATCTTCCTTCCTCCCTGGCAGGGAGATGGTGTCTCTCTTCTGTCTTTCTTCCATTCTTTACCTCTTCTAACATTTCCTGAACTCTTACCTTGTATCAGGCACCGTTCCAAGCGCATTATGCTCAGGGATTTTTAATCTGTATAATAACCCTATGAGGGATTCTGATTAGCCCCGTTTTACAGGTATGGAAACTTGATGCCTTGTTTTTCACTCTTTTCCCAGAGCTTAGAAAATTCTGAAGCTGTCAGCAAAACAGAGGCCCGTGACAAAAACTCTTAATTTGATATTTTATATATTTTTTAAAGGGACTCAAAGTGGTTACCATATGGCAGTCAGGGTTCAATCGGAGAAGCAGCACCAGTAGGCGATATATATTAAGAGGTAGATTGCGAGGGATTTTCCTAAAACAACGCAAATTTATTATCTTTGTGTTTTGTGGGCCAGAAGTGTCGTGGGGCTTAATTCAAGGTGTTGCCAGGGCTGCATTCCTTCTGGAGGGTCTAGGGGAGAATCTGCTTTTTTTGGCCTTTTCCAGCTTGCAGAGGCTGCCCACATGCCGTGGCTTGTGGCCCCTTCCGCCGTCTTCAAAACCAATGATGGCATCACTCCATGACTTTGGTCATCTTCTCCGGATCTGACTCTCATTCCTTCTTTCCAAGGAGCCCTTCTGGATAGTCCAGAATGATCTCCCCATCTCAAGGTCAACTGACTAGCAACCTTACTTCCCCCTCATCATGTAATAGAACAAACGGCAGAATCCGGGGGTCAGCACACGGGCATGTTGGGGAGGCCATCATTCTGCTTACCACACACGGGGTAATGAAATCTGTGTGGACCTTCCCTTCATGTTTATTACTTAGTGTTGTTTCACGTGGGTGTACACGAGTTGGTGTAATTTTTTATGCCTCTGAACTTTGATATTTCAATCTGGCCCTGGCCGTCGAGCAGGTCACAGGTTCTAGAATTACTAGGCAGTAATGAAACGATGGGGCTTGTAGAATTCAGTGGTATCAGGTGCAACAGAGAGTTCGGAAAGAGTTTGTGAAAAAATACAGTGTCCAGGCCCATGACTGACCTACCGGATCCTGGGTATGGGGCCTGGGACTCTGAATTTCTTTCTGGCTCTCCCCCAGAGCAGGGGCTGCTGGTGCCTGTTCATAACCTCTCCAGGGCCCTGCTGCTCCTCGGAGACTTACTCCCAGCTCAGCCCCAGCCAGCCGTTCCGCAGAGTGACATTCCCTGAACAGTCCTCAACCGACAGCTGCCATGGTGGAGGATAAATGCCCCCCACCCCATCACCCATTGTGTGAGAAAGTCTATTGTCATTGTTTTAAGTTTACTTATTGGGGCACCTGGGGGGCTCAGTTGGTTGAGCATCCGACTTCAGCTCAGGTCAGGATCTCACGGTCCGTGAGTTCGAGCCCCACATGGGGCTCTGTGCTGACAGCTCAGAGCTTGGAGCTTGCTTCCGATTCTGTGTCTCCCTCTCTCTCTCTGCCCCTCCCCAGCCTGTGCTCTGTTTCTGTTTCAATAATAAACATTAAAAAAAATTTTTTTAAAAAGAATCTTGACTCTAAATTTTACCTCAGGTCATGATCTCTCTGTTCATGAGATCAAAGCCTCCTCAGGCTCTGTTCTGACAGCATGGAGGTTGCTTGGGATTCTCTCTCTCTCTCTCTCAAAATAAATAAATCAACTCAAAAAAATAAAGTTTACTTATTTAAGTAATCTCTACACCCAGTATGGGGCTCAAACTCATGACCCCAGGATCAGGAGTTGCACGCTCCTCTGACTGAGCCCCCCACATCGCCCCTGAAATGTGTATTCTAAGCAGACCTCCCCAGTGGGGCGAAGCTCAAGCTTCCCACAGGGATGACCTGCTTGACAACGCGCCTACGTATTTTTTTTCTTTCTTTTTGGCTGATTTATGTCATCCAGAGTTAGTACTTTGTTTTGAAAATCTGCTTTGAGGATATCTCATGAGTTTTGACCCATGACGCTCTTATTAGTTTCTTTTTCTTCTCTTTCTTTCTTTTTTTTAACGTAAGCTCTCCGCCCAACATGGGGCTTGAATTTATGACCCCAGGATCATGAGTCACGTGCTCTACTGACTGAGCCAGCCAGACCCACCCGTAGTTTCCTTCCTTTCTTCCTTCCTTCTTTCCTTTCTCTCTCTCTCCCTTATTTTTCTTTCTTTCTTATACATATATTTTTTTACTTTTTATTTACTTTTGAGAGAGAGAGCATGAGCGAGGGAAGGGCAGAGAAAGAGTAATACAGAGGATCCAAAGTGGGCTTTGCTCTGTCAGCACAGAGCCCGATGAGGGGCTCAAACTCACACACTGCAGACCATGACCTGAGCTAAAGTCGGACGCTAAACCGACTGAGTCATTCTGGGGCCCCAAATTTCGTTATATTTTTCCAGGTGATATAAACTAACATTATTCTGCTTTTATGACTTCACAGAGATTTACTTCATTGTCTAATTCATGAATAAGTTTTTGTAAGGTACAGGGAGAAATGGAAAAGTTAAATTTTTTGCTATTAGAGTATAAATAATGATGTCCATACAGTAACTTACTACTTATATTAAATTCTATATTTGTTTTTGTTTTTAGACCATTGAAAGCAAAGGAAATGAAAGAATATCTTTGACAAACATAAGCATTAATATTCTGCATAATAGAAAATGTCCCAAATAACTTTCTTCCTAATTATATTTTATTTTATTTATTTATTTTTAAATAGTTTATTGTGAAATTGGTTTCCATATAACACCCAGGGCTCTTCCCCACAAGTGCCCTCCTCCATCACCACCACCTTTTCTCCCCCCTTCCCCTCCCCCTTCAACCCTCGGTTCATTTTCAGTATTCAATAGTCTCTCAGGTTTTGCGTCCCTCTCTCTCCCCAACTCTGTTTCCCTCTTCCCCTCCCCCTGGTCCTCCATTAGGTTTCTCCTGGTCTCCTGTTAGACCTATGAATGCAAACATATGGTATCTGTCCTTCTCCGCCTGACTTATTTCGCTTAATATGACACCCTTGAGGTCCATCCACTTTGCTACAAATGGCCATATTTCATTCTTTCTCATTGCCATGTAGTACTCCATGGTGTATATATACCACATCTTCTTGATCCATTCATCGGGTGATGGGCATTTAGGCTCTTTGCATGATTTGGCTATTGTTGACAGTGCT
>NC_043711.1:95095310-95142638 GCF_006229205.1 Suricata suricatta | reverse complement strand
TTTATTCTTCCGATCCATGAGCATGGAATGTTTTTCCATTTCTTGGTGTCTTCTTCAATCTCTTTCATAAGTTTTCTATAGTTTTCATCATATAAGTCTTTTATATCCTTGGTTAGGTTTACTTTTAGGTATTTTATCATTTTTCATGCAATTATGAACAGGATCAGTTTCTTGATTTCTCTTTCTGCTGCTTCATTATTGGTGTATAGGAATGCAACTGATTTCTGTACATTGATTTTGTACCCTGCAACTTTACTGAATTCATTCATCAGTTCTAGAAGGCTTCTGGTGGAGTCGATCAGGTTTTCCATGTAGAGTATCATGTCATCTGCGAAAAGTGAAAGTTTGACTTCTTCTTTGCCAGTTCTGATGCCTTTATTTCCTTTTGTTGTCTGTTTGCTGATGCTAGGACTTCCAGCACTATGTTAAACAGCAGTGGTGAGAGTGGGCACCCCTGTCGTTCTTGATCTCAGGGGGAGAGCTCTCAGTTTTTCCCCATTGAGGATGATATTAGCTGTGGGCTTTTCATAAACTGCTTTTATAATGTTTAGGTAAGTTTCTTTTATTCCGACTTTCTCAAGGGTTTTTATTAAGAAAAGGTGCTGTATTTTGTCAAATGCTTTTTCTGCATCGATCGACAGGATCATATGGTTTTTATCTTTTCTTTTGTTAAGGTGATGTATCACATTGATGGATTTGTGAATTTTTTTTAACATTTTTTAAAATTTTTGTTTTTGAAATTTATTTTTTTTAATGTTTTTATTTATTTTTGATACAAACAGAGACAGAACATGAGAGGGGGAGGAGCAGAGAGAGAAGGAGACACAGAACTGGAAGCAGGCTCCAGGCTCTGAGCTAGCTGTCAGCACAAAGCCTGACGCGGGGCGCGAACCCATGACCGTGAGATCTGACCTGAGCCGAAGTCGGAGGCTTAACCGACTGAGCCACCCAGGCACCCCGATTTGCGAATATTGAACCAGCCCTGTAACCCAGGAATGAATCCCACTTGATCATGATGGATCATTTTTTTAATATGCTGTTGAATTCGACTTGTCCTAATTATATTTTAATAAAAAATATGTACTTTGAAAATACAGTTTATAAATGAAACTGAACAAATTAACACCAAATAGATTCCAGGACTCTAAAATCTATGAATTTAAGAATGTTTATGCTTTCACCACAGATTTTATATGTATATTATATAATACATTATACAGGGGTGCTGGGGTGGCTCAGTCGGTTAGTTGTCCAACTTCAGCTCAGGTCATGATATCATGGTTCATGAGTTGGCTCTGTGCTGACAGCTCAGAGCCTGGGGCCTGTCTTCGGATTCTGTGTTTCCCTCTCTCTTTGCCTCTCCCCTGCTCAAGCTGTCTCTCTCTCTCTCTCTCTCTCTCTCTCTCTCCCTGTGTCTCTTGCTCTCTCTCTCAAAAATAAACATTAAAAAAATTTTAAATACATTATATAAAATGATAAATATAAGCTATGTGATATATATTTCATATGATATAGATGATATTATAGATAAGATATATTATCTATGTAATTATTATCTATAATATCATCTATATTATATAAAATATATATCACATAGTTAACATATCATTTTATATGTATATGTATTATATGATTTATATAAAAATATATTTTATTTTATTTAACACAAATTTCTTTTATTTATACTATATAAATAATAATATATTACAATGTATTATATAAATATATTATATTAGATAAAATATATAATTATATAAAATATGTTATATTTCACTTATATTATGTAAAATAATAGTATATATTATAACATGTCTCATCTATAATACCAACTATCTTGTATAAAATATATATTATATGACATATATGTCATTTTCATTAAGCTCTAATTGACAGGCACACCTATACTGGCTTCTCTTTCTCGGTGTCTGAATTCTGCCCCCCGCCCCCACCGCTTGAGGCAACCACACTTGGTAAGTGCCGCTGAGGACGATCTCTTAAAAAGCAACCCCGTGTTTACCGTGTGAGCGCAGGCCCCATTCTCAGCCTGGGGAATGGAGAGCTGGGTCAGACCTGGACCTCCAGGGAAGGAGAAACGGGATTCCAGCGAGATTACGAGATTACGATTACCCGCTGGGACTTGGGAAAAGAGGGCCAACTAAACATGCTTCTATTCTGTTCCTCCTCTGGGGCCCACTAGGTTGGCAATGAAAGGATTCTTTTTTTTTCATTTTTTATATTTATTATTGAGACAGAAAGAAACAGAGCAATGAGCGGGGTAGGAGCAGAGAGAGACCGAGACACAGAACCTGAAGAAGGCTCCAGGCAGGAGACTGGGAGAGTCTTCTCCAGAAAATCTGACTAGACTCAGAGGAGTCACCTAAAGATGTTTTCACACCAGGGGTCCCCCCCAAAAAACTCAAAGTCAATAGCGCCCTTTCCAACATACACAATAATCAGCTTCTTGGTTCCCTGCACTTAAACATGAGCAGAACCTGAAGAAATGTCAGACATCAGAGTATGCCCTCTCGCATGAAAAATTGAGACTAAAACAAATAGGGAAAAATAACTAGAGGAAACAGAGTGCAAGAGGAAAAAAAGCAAAAAAGCAAAAACTTTTCAGAGAGCTACCCCGAAGCAAGAACAAGATGCTATAAAAAAGAAATATTTTGAGAACAAAGAGGGACCTTGGGTATGAAAAACATGGCAGCAGGCATTTTAAAATGCAGTGAAAGGATTGGAAAAAAATGTGAGGGTTTGTCTCAGGAAGTAGGACAAAAAGACAAAGAGAGGAAATAGGAGAGAAAGGATAAGATGTTTAGGGGACCAGTCTAAAAAAAAAAAAATCCCACATCTGAAAAATAGGCATTTCATCAAGAAAGAAGAGAAACAGAAGGGGAGGAATCATGGATAGAGCAATTCACAAAAATTCTCCAGAACTAAAGGACATGAGTTTTCAGACTAGAAGAGTTTACTGAGTGCCCAAGACATTGGATAAAAATAAATGCATAGGAAGCACACCATCATGAAATTTCAAAATACCAGGAACAAACTTCCAGGAGAGGGGAGGAGGGGAATAGGTCACATTTAAAGTGTTGAGAGCAGAGTAACTTTAGGCTCCTCAACCAAAACTTAGAAGCAAGAAGATGATGGAGTAGTACTTTCAAAACTTAGGAGGGAAATGACTTCCAACCTAGAATTCTATACCCAACCAAACAATCTTCAAGGAAACAAATAGAATCAACACACTTTCAGACATGCAAAGTCACAATATTTCAATTTCCCAACACCCTTTATCAGGGAGCTGCAGACAGTTGCTACCAAAAGGGGTGTGTGTGGCGGGGTGGGGGTGGGGGGAATCAGACAAGGAAGAACAAGACATGTGACCCAGGAAACGGAAACCCAGTGCAAGAGAGAAACAAACAACATCCCCAGAAAAAGAAAAGAGTTCCATGATGACAGCTAGGTACCAACAGGTACCAGTCCAGATTCCAACAGATCTGAGGCTCCAGAGAGATTTCTTCCACGAGGTCAACTGATAAAATTTCTGATGCATTGAAAGGTGTTGAAGGGACCCTTGGACTGTGGAAAAGAGTACAGAGTTGAGGGCGCCTGGGTGGCTCAGTTGGTTGAGCGTCTGGCTTTGGCTCAGGTCATGATCTCACAGTTCATAGGTTCGAGCCCCGCATTGAGCTCTGTGCTGACAGCTCAGAGCCTGGAGCCTGTCTTTGTATTCTGTGTCTCCCTCCCTCTCTGACCCTCCCCTGCTCACGCTGTCTCTCTATCTCTCAAAAATAAACAAAACATTAAAAAATAAAAAGAGTACAGAGTTGAACTGATAACTCCTGAGAAAATTAGGTTGGCTCGGGGTGGCAATCAGGCACAAGACAATTATTAACTGAAGGAAAAATTAAAAGCTGTGCAGGTGAGCAAAGGATACCCTAGTTAATTGTGGACTCAGCTGTGAATGGCATTTACACAGTCACAATTATGTAAATAGTGAATATATCGATCTCACCTAAATTACTATATAACTATCTGGCGGGGGGGTGATGGGAAGGGCATGCATATGTGCTGCGGTCGGTCAAGTGTGGGGAGGGAGAGAGCAGAATGCCCACATCCTATAGTGGGAAAGCAGAGTATTCTGGAAACTGAAAAACAAAATTAGAAGTGGAAATAGAAGGATGTTATTTAGAGATATGGAATTAAATATCAAAAGGTTCCCTAAAAGTGGTCAAAGTGTTTATCTTTGGGGAGGGGGGAATGGAAGGAGGGAGCGAGGGTTTCTGTTTTTAGCAAATGTGACTCTTGGGGCACCTGGGTGGCTCAGTCGGTTAAGCATCCAGCTCTTGATTTTGGCTCTGGTACAATCTCATGGTTCACGAGTTTGATCCCCACATTGGGCTCTGCGCTGATGGCGTGAAGCCAGCTTGGGAGTCTCTCTTCCCCACCTGCTGCCCCTACCCGGCTTAGTCTCTCAAAATAAATAAATAACCTTAAAAAATTAAAAAAAAAAGAAAATGTGACTCTTCAATTTATGTGACTATGTAATTTTGATACAAGTAAAATTTAAAACTCAATAACAAAAAAGGACAGGAATAACATATATTACAATGGTTTTTTTTTTTTTTAATGTTTCTTATTTATTTGAGAGACAGCACAAGAAGGGGAGGGGCAGAGAGAGAGAGAGACACAGAATCTGAAGCAGGCTCCAGGCTCTGAGCTGTCAGCACAGAGCCCGATGTGGGGCTCGAACCCATGAACTATGAGATCATGACCTGAGCTGAAGCCAGACGCTTAACCGACTGAGCCACTCAGGCACCCCTACAATGTTGTTTTAATAATGGTTTTCTCTGAATTGTTGATCTTTTCTTTTCTTATTTGTTATTTTTTAATAGTTTTGTTCTGCAAATGATAATACGGTGTGAAAAAAAATACGAGAGAAAAACAGGCATGCCCAGGGGCAGCCTGAAAACAAGTGTTTCCATCTGTCACCAGTTTGCAAAGTAGGGGCAGTTGGAAGGATAAAAGGGTGAAGGGGTGGGGGGGAGGGAGGAAGAATGGACAGAGCTGGTGACTCATAGAACAGCAAGGGGAGGCAGTGTCCAAGACAGCAGTATCAAATAACCATGGCCTTGACTTCTTGTTTTTAAATAAATATGACAAGCTGGCATATTGCTTATTTATGAAAACGGACTGACAGTTACAGAGTGTTTCCAGTCTCGGGCACGGTGTCAAAGGTCTTCGCTTACATTCTCTGCCTCTACACTTATTCACCCACTATTTACTTCCCATGGCAGCCCAAGAAGGCCCTTTGAAGCATTTATCAGATCAAGTTTCTCTCCTGCTCAAACCATTCCTCGGCTCCTCATTTTCCTGAGAATAAAATCCAAAGTCCTCTTCGCGGTCTGCCGGGCCAGGTTTGGTCTACTTCCTGCCCCGCACGAGTCTCTGATCCCCTCTTGTACCTTTTCCACAGCACCCAATTCACCGGGCTCCAGCTCCGCTCACCTATCTGCCCCTTGAACACGCCAAACTTGCCCCCCCCCCCGCCCCAGGACCTTTGCACGTACTGATCCTTCACCTACCTTCTTCCAGATATTTTTATAACTGCCTGCTAGTCATAATTCAGGTCCCATTACCAATGTCACTTCCTCAGAAGAGCCTTCAGCAACCTCCCTGCCCACTTGCCCCGACAGTTACTACATTCCTTTCAACATTTTACTCTCTTGGCCTTGTTGTACATGTCGAAGGCTGTTTCTTTCTCTCTCTCTTTTTAAATGTTTTTTTAAAATGTACTCCTGGGATGTAATTCACATAATATAAACTTTACCATCTAAAAGTATACAATTCAGTGGCAATGAGTATATTTATCATGTTGTGGGACCGTCATTGCTATCTGATTCGCAAGCATTTCCACCGCCCCCACAGGAAACTCTGAGCCTCTTAGTCATTCTCTGTCCTCCATCCCGTGGCAAGCACTAATCTACTTTATGTCGCTATGGATATGCTTGTCTGAACATTTCATAAAACGGAATCACACATGTGACATTTTGTGCCTGGCCTCTTTCACCTAGCATGGTATTCTGTTTCTTCTCAAAAGCTTCCTTCCGTATTCATCCCCGTTACACTCAGGAGCTTCAATAGCTAGACTAGTGCCCAGCACAAGTCATTAAATATGGATTAAGCATCTCTTGGATTAGAAATACTGGTTGTGGCCACATCTATCCATGGTTTTCTTACCTCATTTGAAGACCAGAAGGGAAATTCCTCTCTATTTCTTAATAGCGAAAAATTAGAAAAATCCCAGCTATCCAATAATAGAAGAAGAATTGCAGATACTGAAAATGGTGACTCATATCCTCATCAGCGATGACGCTCGGAGGAGCCTGCCCTCTGCCTGGACTTGATCATGTCGCAGTTAAGGTCACAGGCCTTGAAGCTATACACTCATGTCGAAACCCCAGCTTGGCCACCTACAGCTGTGTGACCTTGGCTAACTCACTTAACCTCTCTGCGTTTCAGTTTCCCCATCTTATCGCGTGCCGGGCATGGTCCTAAGCACTTTGTGAATATTAGCTCATGGAATCCAAATGGGGTTAGCCAGTGCGCTTATCACAGAGAGCTGTTATCAGGATAACATGAGTCTGTGTACACAGAGCAACGGGCGAATGCATTGTAATATTCAGTAAATGTTAATGATTGCTATTGAATAAAAAATAGCACGAATTCACCTGAGCATTTAAATATATGTCAATGTATTGGAAACAATTTATGAGATAATTTACAAAATGCTCTGAAATTATGATTGCTTTTCCCTCTCTGTGCTTTTCTGTATTGTCTGAAATTTTTTTAAATAATTTTTTTATGTCCTTATTTTATTATGAGAGAGAGAGACAAAGCGTGAGCAGGGGAGGGGCAGAGAGAGAGGGGGACACAGAATCTGAAGCAGGCTCCAGGCTCTGAGCTGTCAGCACAGAGCCTGATGCAGGGCTCGAACTCACAGACCATGAGATCATGACCTGAGCCACTCAGGCTCCCCTTGTCTGAAATTTTAAAAATAATACCAATCCAATGCTACTTTTGTCATCAGAAAGAAATGTTTGAATTAGTTCCATTAGGGAGTGGAGGGCTTACTAAATCACTCTGCCCTCCAGTGTCGAAATGGTCACCGAATTATTTGTCCTTGCCTTTGTGTGTTCGAGGACTATTTTGGTCTGGGAAACTCTTGCTAGAACGTGAAGTCGTCCATGTTTGCTCACGTCCTCTCCCTGTGAATCAGGATGAGGCTGTGAAAGGCTGGCCAGGCCCTCCTTCCTCTTGCCCTAGTCTGTGTTGCCGGCAAGGAGGTACTGACCCTCCCAAGCCCTGGATCGTTTGGCCTTTTATTTCATTCAGGTCATTTAGTGGGATTCAGGGTTTGGGAAAATAAACATGGCCGAGCCAATCAATAGCTTGCCATGCACTGAATCAAAGATTGAGGCCGATCCATGTCTCTTACCCTGGAAAGATGTCTGTGGTCACACGGCTCAGTTAAACAAACTGGCTACAGGGTATTTATTCAACAAACAGGTATTGAATAGTCAGCCACTCTGTTCAAGGCACCAGGGGCAAAGCCACGGTGAGCAGAGAAACATCCCTGCCTTCATAGAGCTGACATTCTGTAAGAAGAGAAAGACAGGGTACAAGCGAGTGAAATGAGTGAATTGTGGTAATGAAAACTGCTGTGATGCCAGAGGGCGGGACGGAGGTGGAGCTAAGTAGCTGGAGGGGAGGGGGCATGGAAGGCTTCTCTGAGGAGGAGGCATTTGAACGGAAAATGTACAGTGTGATTCCCTTTTTGTAAAAATATTTCTCTATGTAGGGGCGCCTGGGTGGCTCAGTCAGTTAAGCGTCTGACTTCAACTCAGGGCGTGATCTCAAGGTCCGTGAGTTCGAGGCCCACATCAGGCTCTGTGCCGACAGCTCAGAGCCCAGAGTCTGCTTCCGATTCTGTGCCTCCCCTGCTCATGCTCTGTTTCTCTCTCTCTCTCAACAATAAAAATAAAAACATTTAAAAAACTGATTTCTCTGCGTATTTGTATATGTATGTTTATTAAAGCATCGAGAAAAAGTCCAGAGGGACACTCACCAGACTGCTTGCACTTTTTAATTCCAGTTACTTCTAGAGTTCTATTCCATGTGTTGGCCTGAACAAAATTCTCAAGACACCAAGCTGATTCAGGCAGGCATGGTTCTGCCCTCGGAGGACTGCCTCCTCCTCTGATTCTCCAACCTAGCAGGGCTGCACTATCACCGCAAGTTAACAAACCTCAAACTAGTTTAAAGGAGAATTGGCTCACTTAAGGGAAAGCCCAGTGGCAAGACTGGTTCAGGCATGGCTGGATCCAGGAGCTCCACAGTGTCGACGGGCCTCTGCCTCTTTTATCTCCCATCTCTGCTTCCCCTTCTGTTGGCTTTACTCTCAGCCAGGCTCTTACCAAGAGGTGACCAAGGTAGTCTCTAGCAGCTCCCAGCTTCTGTTCCAGCTGAGCAATCCGCAGACAAAAGAGACCACCATTTTCCCTGGCAGGACCAGCAAAATTCTGGATCCATTTTGGATCACACGTATTCCCTGAACCCCCCACCCGTCATATTCCTGGGGGAAGCGGGAATCCAGGTGAGGATAGCGCATCCACTCCTGGAGTCAGAAAGAGGAGTCTCCCTCACTTGAACCACATCTACTAAGGAGGGGGAAGGCCACCCAAATTGCTACTGGGAAACCTGGGAAGGTAACACCATCCAACCCAACCCAACCCAACAACACAACCCAACACAACACACCAAAAATACAGCATTACCAGCACAGATTGAGTATTAACTATTTGCCACACAATAATGACATGGGGTTGGAGCTCTAATCATTTCCGTTGTTCCAGAGTAGAACTGAAAGTCGGCACCTTTTATAAGGCCACGCTACAAAGAAGTGGAGAAATAGTTTAACCAAAATCCGTCTGACGCCACAGCCCCCAACGATGATGATGTGATATGAACTACTGTTTTCTGAGCATCTAGTGTGCACCATGCTTCGCAAGCATGATCGCATTTCATTCCCTCCTGCAACCCTTGAGGCAGGCTGGGTGGGCAGGGCCCTTGACCCTTTGACATCCATTCCCCGCCCAGCCGCAGGCCTGGGCCCCATTGGTCTGAACCAATCAGAGGAATTGCATTCCCTGCCCCCGAGATTGGTTCAAAAATGGGCATGTAATTCCAGTCTTGCAGGAGGCCCGGTCCGGTGGGTGCAGGGCTCCCTGAAGGGGGAGCGGCGGACGAGAGCTATGAAGAGACACTCACGCAGCGCAGTTTCTTAATTGGTCCAGCCCGACATTTTTATCCTCTATATTTCTTCTTTCTATCTCCTTATATCTCCTGTATCTCATGTCTCCTGTATCTCCTATCTCGCCAGGTCTTGGGCCTTTATTTATAGACTTACGACATCAAAAGGTGGAATTTTTACAAATAATTCTCAGTGATAAAGATGCTTTGAAAAGGGCGCAAAAACAGGTTTTACAGAGGCATTTCTTCAGAACTATTCTAATTACAGTGAGGTAACTTACACATCGTAGGATAACGGGATAGTCTCAGTGAAAAGCAGAGAACATACACATTTGTTTGAATCGGTAGTAAATCTTACAACTAAGAAGACAGCAGGATGTTTTCAGTGAGAAGCAGATAGCAAACACAGTTTATAACAATGATGCTAAAATTCAGTCATAGACAGGGCTAGGAGGCATTCTATTTGGCTCACAAGAGGAAGAATACATTCATGATGGTTAGTAAGCAAACCTTTGGTCAACCTTGTTTTTTGATGTTGAAGGTGTAAGCGCCATAGGCGCCCTAGAGGAGCCGGCCTTTGCATATGAATTTAAGTTGTAACTACTCTTACCCATCCTCACAATGGGCACCAAATTAACATATGTATGCGCAGTAGCTTATGCCTGGCTCTTGTTTGTTTCTATTTCCTTACTATGACCGTGTCATCCAGCAAGGCCCTGCGGCTCCCAGCACAATCTGGCCAATGAGAGGTGAAGAAATGTTTGCCAGGGAAGTTCTTTCTCACTCTTCCAGCAGAAGGTCCGGAAGTAAAACGAGTTTGCTCCTGGACATGAAAGGGAAGGCTGTGCCCCCGATAGCTCTTGGCAAGTCCACCTGTGATCACGAGGTGAACTGACTTTAGGATGAAAGCCACACTGGCCCGAAGAACAGAGATGGAGAGAACCTGGGTCTTGGATGATGGCATTAGGCTGCTAGACCCATCACTGTCTTTCCTTCGGCCTGAGCTGAATATCCTGGAAGCGGGGGGTAAGGGGTAGGATAGCCTGGACTGGTTAGGACGTTTTGAATTTATTAGCTTCTTTATAGTGAAAAGCATTCTAATGGGCTCAGTATGGATTTTTTCAACCTTTATTTCAGGGGCGCCTAGGTGGCTCAGTCAATTAAGTATATGCCTCTTGATTTTGGCTCAGGTCATGATCTCACAGTTCATGAGATCGAGCCATACGTTGGGCTCTGCACTGACAGCTTGGAGCCTGTGCGGGATTCTCTCGCACCCTCTCTCGCTGTCCCTCCCCTGTCCATTCTCCCTCTCTCTCTCTCTCTCTCTCTCTCTCTCTCTCTCTCTCTTTCTCTCTCTCTCTCTCTCTCAAAGTAAATAAAACTTAAAAAAGAATGTTCCATGCATTTAAAAAAATAATAAAATCATTATTTTACAGATGGGGACACTGAGGCTGAGAGAGATCAAGTGAGTTGGCCAAGGTAACACAGCGAGCTGGGCTGAGCCAGGATTTGCCTGATTCCGAACTTATCACACAGTAACTTCCCACACGGAATTAGCTCTTCTTCTGCTGGATGCAATTTAAGTGCCGTGACACTGAGCCCTCACAAATACCCTGCGAAGTAAGTGCTTTTATTATCCCCATTTCTCTGATCAGAAACATCGAAACGGGAGGGAGGCTGTTGAGCAGATAGGCTTTTGGATCTGAGGCTTTGCTTTTAGATTTATGATTCAGAGCCAAGGGCAGGCAACGGTCAGGTGGAAGCGGCAGGGGGTGGGAGTGGGGAGGAGGGAAATCCTGGAGGTTGCAAAATGCTGGAATTTTACTTCAATCTTACTGAAGGGCTGAGCCAGGAGGATTGGCAAATAGAACCTCAGAAACTCATTGTCCTTTCTCAAGATTGACTCTTAATTAATTTAAAATTAGAAATCAGAGCAGATTGGAAATACAGGCACATAATAAGAGAACACAATTCAAAAATCACACCTGTACTCCAGCTGTATAATTATTGGCCGTTATGCTCAATCTTCTCATGCCTCTGTTTCCTCGGAAAAGCATAGTCAGGAAAGCCGCTCTGAGGAGGTGGTATTTGAACCGAGGCCTGAAGGATGAGATGGAGGTGCCATGGAAACATGTGCAAAGGCCCTGAGGTGAGAGTGAAGTTGGCGGGCTAAAGGGATAGGACGATGGCCAGTGGGGTTCATGAGGAGCAAGGAGATGAGGTCAGGGAGGTGAGCTGGGGTCAGAGCACAGACGAGGAGTTGGGTTGGGGGCCGGGGAGCTCTTCCTGTGTCCAGCACACACACGCAGTGGGCCCATAACATACGCAGAAGTGTTATTCATCACCATCAGGCTTCTGGGAGGAAGAGAGGGTGAGAGATCGCCAGTTCAGTCTGGTATATTTTTACCAAGCACCTACCCTGTGCCGGGCAGGCTCTGCCTAGAGTCCTGGACCCCCGGAGCATTTGCTTTGAAGATCAGAAATTCAGGGGCAGCCAAGCCTAAAAAAAAAAAAGAGATGATTTTCCAAAAAGGACACCTAACTGGCTAACAAATGGATAGAAAGCTCCTCAAGGTCCCTCCAAAGCAGGCAATGCTAGTTCAAATACGTTCTGATGTTGCGCAGCCAGAGATAACACTTTGAAAATCGGAAAATACCAAAGTGCAGAAGAGGGGCTAACAGTTCAGGCTGTGGGACCAGCCTGTCTGTGTCACACTCTGCCATTCCTAGCTGAGTGATTTGGGGCTCCACCTCTCTGTGCCTCCGTTTCTCCATCTCTCCGATGGGGGATGGTAATTGTCTTTACCTCAACGTTTCTTGGGAAGGTTACATGAGTTCTTTCATGTTAAATGTCAAGGAGGTTCCTGGAACATATTTAGGGCCACGTGTGGTGCTGGTGGCACATTATTATTGGTGAGGAAGTGAGGAAATGAGAACTCTCCGTGCGCTCCAGTTTGGTGATTGAAATGCACGTACCCTGTGACCCGCCACCCTGCGTCCAGGTACCCACCCTAGAGAGCTCTAGCATGTGTGACGCTGGGTGAGGTAGCTTCACCCGAAGCTGGCCTAAAATGGAATCAACTGGCTAGACCTCAGTGGGTAAGTAAACAGTGACATAGACTCCCATAAAAGAATACCAGTGAGCAGTAAAAATGGGTAATCAAGATCTAACTAGGCCTTTATACTGTTGAGTGAGAAATTTTCAGAAGGAAACTCTTAGTTTAATACTTCTTACGTAATTGTCAAAGCCACAGACTACATTTTATGTATACGGCAAGAGCAGGGGCCACCCCAAAAGGTTTATTTAATAAGCGGCATGGCGCGGGCGCCAACCCATCAGATCACACGCCGACCGTGCGGATCCCGAGGGGCTGACCCTCGTTCCCGTTGCTCCCGGGATGGATAAAGAGGTGGCTTCTCGTCCCCACCAGGCCTCCCATCCTCTACTCCTATTCTGACCATCCTGTCGCCTGTTGGCTGTGCGACCTCAGGCAAGTGGATTCGTCTCCCAGGGCTTCGGCTTTGTCATGTGTATGATGAGGATTCTAGGTGGAAAAGCTCACACATGGGTGGTTTCCCACGTGCCGAACACTGAGTATAATCCTCGTGATAACCCTTTGTGGTAAGTTCTATTATTACCCCATCGTGCGTAAGGGAAAATGGAGGTGTAGGGAGAGGTCTGAGAAACTTCCTCTTGTCCTATACAGCCTGATCTACAGGATAGTTGCAAATAGATACTAAGTGATACGTGTCAAGAGCTAGAAATAAATGTTCAATAGATACTAGTTGTTACTATGTCGCTGCCCCACTCATGCATCTTCGGTAGGTCATCGTTACCCTTAGGAGACGGTCGAACTCAACATGGACTATGAGGTCAGGATCTGTTTTCTTTTCACCCTTCTACCTCCTTCCCCATTTCCCCTTGTTCTCTGTCCTCCAGTCACCTGGCCTTCCCTCCATTCCTCCCCAAACTCTCACCTTCTCTGCCACTGGGCCTTTGCATGTGTTATCTCCCCTTGCCTAAAATGTTGTTCCCGCCTGCTCTTCTTTTACGTGGTTAGCCTCTAACACCTTCGCAAGTCACGTATGGTGACACGTCTTTCAGCAGGCCTCCTGGTCTCTGCTCTCGTAAGTGTCTAAAATTTCCCTGAAATAATGGTTTCCCCTTCTGGAATTACTTCATTAGTGTCGGTCTCCCCCGGTCAATGGCGAGCCTTTGAAAGCAGAGAACCTTCCTGACTTTATCATTGTTGTGGGCCTATGGCGGGTATTACAGACCTGCCTACCTACTCTCTCCCAATCCCTTTTGAAGGTGGCTTCCTGTACTGTAAAGGCTAGAAAGTTAAAAAAAAAAAAAAAATCTTTCCCAGAAGTCCTTGCAGCAACAGGAGTGACTTCTGTGGCCCGGGTTCAAGGCAAAAGCAAGCCATGAGATGCCAAGTGGTGGCACCCTCAGGCAAACACCGTGCTCGAAGTTTCTGGTCCTTCTAGGGAAGGGGGGAGGTGTCTGTCAGCCAATCCCTAGCTCCCTGTGTCCTGAGCGGAGGTGGCCGGAGCAGTGGCAACACTTCTGTTGGGACAGTTCAGCAGTGAAGGGCGGTGTGGCTCCTCCTGGCTCCGGTGCTTCCGCCGCCGGCACCCTTTGTGGTTGTTTAGCATCCAGGGTGCCAACCTGAAACCTTCAATAAGTCCCTTCCTGCCCAAGCTGGCCTAGTTGACTCTATTGTCTTCAATTCAGAATGCCTTGCCCAAGCACTCAATCAATATTTGTTGAATGAATGAGTGAATGAATGAATGGTGACCTCTTAGGAACCTTCCTGTTCCTATTGCTTTTATCCCCAGAGGCAGCGTCACAGGCCCTAGCTGGGTAAGGTTCCCTCAAAGGTCAAGGACAGGAAGACTACGTAGACTGCCTTATCACTGACAGGACAGAACAGTGAGGTCTTACAGATGAAAGAGAGCCTGGGGAGGGAGCTGGGCTGTCTCCCAGGGCGGGCAGGAGAGCCGCTGGGGCCTCGGAATGAATAGGCTCCAGGAAAGGCTGAAGTGTGGGAAGGAGGGAACAGGCAGAGTGGATCACTGAGCTGTCCCAGGGCCAGCCCCAGGGGGCTTCTCTTCTTGGGGCCCTTTCTGCTTTGTACACCAGTGGCCCAGTGCACGCACTGCTGGTCAGCTGAAACGCAGATTGGAAAAATAGAGTTATGACGCAAAAATGTTCAAAGAATGCTTGAACAATCTGTCAGCCAGAGCGCTTTGGGCTGTGAGTGACAAAAAAGCTGATCTTAGGAGATGCTTAGGTTGGGTTCTCACAGAAGCGGATCTGAGTCAAGGATCTGTGTGTCAGTAATCTATTTAAGAGATGATCCCAGGTGGGCATCCCAAGCAGGGGACACGGGAAGGGAGACAGGGAAGAGAAAGAAAGCAATAGGAAGTAAGTCACGGAGCAGGCAGTCACTCTGTGGGCATCGGAGGCTCAGCCCCACCGTGGACTCCGGGATTCGGACCAGGAGAGTTTTCACGATCTTCTACCCAAGGCTCAAGGGAGTCGGGCTCTTTATCTACCAACTCCTGTCAGCCATTGGTTAGGTCTGCTTTCAGGGGAGGGTGAACCCCTAGGTCTGTTTGTGCTAAATGCACATGGGGACAAGGCCCTCAGACAGAGATCACAGGGGTTGGGGACTGGCAGCCATTGGATTGTTGAGATCATAATGATGAACATGGGCAGAAGACCAACATCGTCTGTCATGGTGACATAAGCCAAAACAGCCATCTGGGCTCCCGGGGAATGGCATGTCCGAGGATGCGCTGGGTTCAGGTACAGTTAGCTAGATCCTGGGGTTCGTCAGTTCTCAGAGCCAAGTCTCTCCCCCACTAGTGGCCACTTTTGCGCTTCAGGCCCTCGTCACACCCTTCTAGAGCAGCAGAAAGAAAACCAGAGCAATGGCAGGGAGTCCAGAACCCAAGGGCTGGCTCATTGGGCCACGTGGGATGCATGCCCATCCCCGAACCAGTCCCTGTGGCCACGGGGATGTAGTTTTCACTGGCCAGTGCAGGGCATCTGGCCTTCCTGGAGCCAAGGACGGAGCTCATCCCATATGCCTCCCAGGCACACGGAGCAGAGAAGGGGGCTCCCAGGAAATCAGGGTGTTGTTACCAGAGGACAGGGACTTGATACTGAGTGGATAAAACCAAGAGGACAGATGTGATCTAACACCCCCACCCTGCACCCCCTCTCGTGCAGAGAACCACACCCTTGCCCCAAGGTCACTCTTTCTGACAGTAGGAACCCTGCTTCTGTCTTAACCGGCCTTTCCTCTAGAAGCCGGTGGCTTCTCAGTAGACAGCACCTGCTTAACCGTAACCCCGTTAGCGCCCTCCCAACCCACGGCTCTCAACTTATGCCTCATGCGACTCAGATGCGCATGCCCCTGCTTTTGTGAACTATCTGAACCCTCATTTCCCGGACAGAGAAACTGAGAGGTTAAAAAAATAATGCAACGCAGGGGTCGGCCGGCTTTTTCTGGGAAGAGTCAGAGAGCAGATATTTCAGGCTTCGCAGACCACGTAAAGCCTCTGTTGTGTATTCGTCTCCTTCTCCTCTCTTCAGCCCTTTAAATATATGACAACCATCCTTAGCCGGAAGCACCAACAGGCCACCGTCTGCCAGTCCCAGGGGTAATAAGACTTGGTGTCCCAGAGGGTGCTCTGGAGCATCTATTAAGCTCCTCAACTATTTATTTATAATGTTTTAATGTTTATTTATTTTTGAGAGAGAGAGAGATTGCCAGTGGGGGGAGGGTCAGAGAGAGAGGGAGACACAGAATCTGAAGCAGGCTCCAGGCTCTAAGTTGTCAGCACAGAGCCTGATGTGGGGCTTGAGCCCACGGACCATGAGATCATGACCTGAGCGAAGCCGGACGCCTAGCCGATTGAGCCACCCAGGCATTCCTAAGCCCCTCAACTATTAAGAGGAGACCATACTTCTCTCATGAGGTGGACCCGAGAAATAAAGATTATGAATCTAAGTTGTATGTCAGGCTGAAATCTAGGGACCCAGAATAACTATGGCTTAACAAGGGAAATGTTTTTGTCTCTAAAAACAGAGCTAAAGGGGCACCTGGGTGGCTCCGTTGGTTAAGCATCTGACTTCAACTCTGGTCAAGATCTCACTGCTTGTGGGTTCGAGCCCCATGTCAAGCTCTGTGCTGACAGCTCGAAGCCTGGAGCCTGCTTCGGGTTCTGTGTCTGTCTCTCTGCCCCTCCCCTGCTTGCATTCGTTCTCTTTCTCTCTCCTCTCTCTAAAATATAAAATAAAATATTTAAAAAAATTAAAACAGAGATAAAATTCACATAACATAGAAGTTGCCAGTTTAACTACTTATAAATGTACAGTTCATTGAAGGGAGAAGTTTTTCATCTTTCTCGGAACTGTGTGGGTGTCAGGGCCTCAGGGCCAGGGAGGCTTGGCTCCATGGGGCGGGACCCTGGGCTCCCTCCTCCTCGCTGCTCCTCCATCCCTAAACAGGGGTTCTCGTCCACATGGTCCAGGATGACTCCCGAAAACGAAGACGGTCATCTCAGGCAGAGGGAAGGGGTGCGGTGGAGGGAAGAGCATTGGCTGTTGTTTGGGAAGGGTAGGACCCAGGAGCTGGCCCTGGGCACATGCTAGAGGAGAGTTTTCTATTGGCTGTAACTTAGTCCCGTGTCTCCAGCTGCAAAGCCCTGGGAAGCCACGTGTCCAGCTAAAAATCATTTGTTCTCTTAGCAGCGGAGAGCAGGCAGGAACATATGGGGGGGGATCATTCGTGATCTTGACCCAAAGCATCTGACTCAGAGAAGCTCTGCCAAAGAGAACTGCTATTGTTACGTCTCTTCTTTGAAAAACTCAGTAGGTGTATTTGAAAGATGTTTATAAATGCTGGGGACTGATACCACCCAGCGTTGGACTTTGGAATCAATATCGTAAAGTTTTAATCTTTATTGTCACGCTTTCCTAGACTGTATGATTTTGAATAAGTTACTTACCTCTCTGAATCCTGCTTCATCATCATCTGTCAGGCAGGGATACAGGTATATTACTCATTCAGGGGTTGGGAAAATAAAATTAAGCTCAAGCGTAATGTTCAGCCCAAGTAGAGTGTTCAATAAATGGTCATTTTATCAATAAGAAATGTGGTTGGTGGGTAAGAAAATGAGCTCGGAGATCAGACAGACCTGGGTTCGAATGTAGCTGAACAGACTTCACTTTGTAGCTGAACAGACTATCTAAGCTCTCTGTGCCTTAGTCCTCTGGTCTGTGAAATGGAAGCAATGATGACTGCAGTCCATGAAATGGTTTTGAGGTTCCGGTGAATGAATGGCTGGGGCATTGAAACCAGCCAAGCAAAGTTACTAGGTTCTCATCCCCACTTTGAGCTTGTGGAGGAAGAGGTGAGGTCAAAAGTTTGTTGCTGCAAACATAACGTCATGCAAAGAAGTAATGTACAAAAGAATGACTTGCTGTGTGATGCCATTATGTGAAGTTCAAAAACAGACAAAAATAAGCATTGGTGTTGGAAGTCAGGGCCATGGTTACTGTTGAGGGTGGTGGTGGAGACTGGAAAGGAGCTTCTAAGGGACCTGGAATGTTCTGTTCCTTTGTCTAGGACCTGGTTACCCTAGCGTTTTGGCTTTGGGAGAATGTCACTTAGGTGTGCATTTTTTCGTATGTATGTTACATTTCAATAAAAAGTTTCCTCCAGAAAGTTATTTGTGGTCTATTGGAAGCCGTTAGTGGGCATCCTTCCTTTGCCCGTGACTGCAGTTTCTGCTTCATCCTGAGGCACAGAGTCAGCTTCCCCGAAAACCCACCGTGGCGCCCAACCCGGAGCCTCAGGCCACAAGATTCCCCTTCCCCCTGTGATGTGGCCGGATTACCACATCCGGGTGCAGTCCGGTGCCAGCCAGCCTGACTGCCCACGTTATCAGCTCCTGGACGGCGGGACAGACTTGTTGCGACAGGGAGATTTCAGTAAGTCACTGTGAACAGCAGCCTCGGATCACTGTTCTCACAGAGTGTGGGATTAGTGCTGTTCTTTCTTTATTTCATTAATTCAAACCCTTGTGGGGTTCCCACTAAGCATGAAGCTGTAGGCATGTTCGTGTCTGGCACGAAGAGGCTGCATTCATTCATTTCTCCATTCACACTTACCAGGCACTGTGCTAGCCATGGGGGTGTCTCTGTGTTGAAACGGAAGTGGTCGCTGCTCCCTCAGAGCTGATTTGTTATGAAGGTTTAGATGGTGAGCAGTGCTGTGGAGAAAAAAGTAAGCAGAGATGGGGAGGTGGACGGTAGACATATTCGGGCTGGAGTGGGATTATAATTTTTGTTCAGAGATGCCTCCTTGAGGAGGTGATGTTTGAGCAAAGACTTGAAGGAGAGGGTCATGTGAGGACGTGAAGAAAGAACTTTCTAGCAAGAGAAGAGAGCAGGGAGCTGAAGGCGTAGAAGTTGTGGGGCACAGGTCTCTCAGGTCTTTGCGGGCTACGGGGAGGATTTCAGCCTTTTCTCTAAGTGAGACGGCAGGTTTAGAGAGATTGCAGCATGGAAGGGACATGGCCTGTTTCTACCTTAACTTTGACTACTGGTTTGAGACTAAGTTATTGTGGAAAAAAAAACAAAACGAGGAGACCATGTAGGAGGTTGCTGCTGGAACAATTCCAATGAGAAACGAGAGCGGATTATCTCAAAACAGTGTCAGCAGAGAAGTGTTGGCTCTGGATGTGTTTTGAAGGTGAGGTGGAACCAAAAAGACCGAAGTTGGACTGGATGTGGGGGGTGAGAGAGAGAGAAGAGTCAAGGATGGTGCTCAGACTTTTGGCCTTAGCAAATAGGATGAAAGAGGCATTACCTAAGATCAGGCCAATTGGGTGAAGAGAAGGTCAGAAGTTGGATATGGGGTGTGTTCCTTTAGGGATGGCTGCTGGATGACTACGTGGAGATGTGGAAGAGGTCGACTGAATTTCAGGAGAGAGGTCTTGGCTGAAGACGTTCACCCGGGGATGTCAGTGCCACGTCGAGCCAGGAACTAGCAGGAGAAGATGTCTGAGAACTGAGCTCAGGGGCACATCCAACATGATCAAGGTCAGAGCCAGCAAAGGAACACGGGCATGAGCAACCATCGCTAAGTTATACTTCCCGTCGTCATTAAAGTGGAAAAGACTATACCAAGATGGGATAGACTTTAAGATAAATCTTTACATGAAAGAAAACAAACAAAACTGAAGTTCAGAAATGTGTCGATTTATGTGAACAAAAATATATACGGTATTTTAAAACTATCACAGAGTGATTCAGGCAAAAATGATCAATGAATGCTTTCATCTAAGAGCTCAGAGAATTTTATGAGGAACGAAATATTTCATTGGTCTTCACGTGTCCCTCAGTCAGATTATGTATCAGTTTTAAGGCAGACTGTGCTTTCAAAATCAACATCATCAAGGAGAGGAGAGGGGCGCCTGGGGGGCTCAGTCGGTTAAGCCTCCGGCTTCGGCTCAGGTCAGATCTCACGTGCGTGGGTTCGAGCCTCGAATCAGGCTCTGTGCTGACAGCTAGCTCAGAGCCTGGAGCCTGCTTCCGGTTCTGTGTCTCCTTCTCTCTCTGCCCCTCCCCCTCTCATGCTCTGTCTCTCTCTGTATCAAAAATAAATAAAACATTAAAAAACTTAAAAAAAAAGGAGAGGAGAGTGGTGTTATGTGTCTCCAAATGTGACTCCCTGAGAAAAACACAAACCACTTAAGCCATAGTTCAGCTGGGGATGCATAAGCTGGATCAAACCGGAGCAGGGTGTATTCTCCAAAGATGCTCACGCCAATATTTATTCCACCCCAAATGCTTTTCTTATAAAGTGACAGTGGCATACCTCCTCCAGAATGGGCCCCAGGCTCCCTGCCCTTGAACCTATGCAGAACACAGTAAGTTCTTCAACTATTAGAAAACAAAGAACCAGTGCAGGACTTCCAAGAGTAGGTCATAAAAGGCAATACGGCTTTTTCCACCATTTCTTACTTAGACACTTGCTGGAGTCCAGCTCCAGGAGGTCCGGGGCTCCCTGGAGGATGGACGGTGTCAGCGAAAGGGAGGGAGAGAGCCTCAGCTTCTTTCTGCTCACGAGGCAGGCGTCCCTGCTCTGACCCGAGAATCAGCTTTGTTTATTGAACAAAAGTGTGGGGTACAAAACAGAAGTGGCAATTGCCTTAGACAATGATTTCTGATGACAAATTCTTTGGTATGTAAAAATTTCACAGAACATAGATTGGCAGACGACTCAGGCATAATCTTTACCAATAGAGATGGAAGTAGGTGACTAGATGTTTATCACGTGGGGAAGGAAGGGATCTTTAGCATTCAGATACAAGGCAGTGTTTTCAGCATAGCAAAGGCAAGAGTTAGTTCTTTTGTGAGCAGGGGTCAATAGCCTGTTTTCTTCAAGAGAAAGAAAAACAAGTTTCTCGAGAAGTGTAACATTTGCTCCTATAATCACAAAAGAAGCGACTCCTATAATAAGTTTTTTCACAAGGCGCAGTTCACATATTTTTAGCCTAAGAAGGCAAGTCACTCCTGATATTGGTCAGTCGTGTGCCTGGGGAGTCGTGCTCAAGCAGAAATGGAGTGGGGGTTGAGTGGGTGTAGGTGCGGTCGCCATCTGACAGCGGGAGGCCTTGCACACCCACCTGACTTCAGAGATGGCTCCCAGAACACGTCTGTTTTCACCCCGGCCACCGCATTGTGAGGGAGCTCAGGACACACGGAGACGCCCTGTGTGGATATCCAGACCAAGAGCGAACCAAACCCCAACCAGCAGCCAGCATCAACTGCCAGATGGGGAGTGAATAAGTCTATTATTACAGGCTTGGCCACCATCCCCCTTCTGAATTCCTGTCCTGTAGAAATTTGGGGTAATTTGTTACACAGCAATGCTAAGCTGACAAATCCTCAATGAGGAACATGCTATGCAACACTGGGCTGTAATCTTTAAAATATGTTAATGTCACAAAAGACAAAGAAAGGCTGAGGAATTGCTCTAGATTAGAGAAGACTAAAGAGACATGATAACTAAGTGCAAAACATGGTCTTAGGCTGGATCCTGCCCTAGAGGGAAGTACTGATGTAAAAGACATTATGGCAGTAGTTGGCAACACTGAAATACTGTTGGCAGATTAAAGTGTTGTATCAAGGTGTATTTCCTGAATTTGGTAACCAGGCTCAGTTACATAAAATAATATCCTGTTCTTAGGAAGTATGTGCTGAAATGTTAAGGGCTAACTGGTGCATAATATGTATGTAATCTATTGTCAAATGATTAAGAAAATAAATATTAATAACAAATACATATATTCACATGAAGAGAGGGTGATAAAACAAACATGGCAAAATATTAAAAAAATTGGTGAATCTGGGGGGTGCCTGGATGGCTCTGTCGGTTAAGCGTTCGACTTCAACTCAGGTCATGATCTCGCGGTTTGTGAGTTCGGCCCGCACTTGGGGCTCTGTGCTGACAGCTCAGAGCCTGAAGCCTTGCTTCAGATTCTATGTCTCCCTCTCTCTCTGCCCCTCCCTTGCTCGTGTTCTATATCTCTCTTTCTCTCAAAAATAAACATTAAAAATTTTTTTTAAATTGGTGAATCTGGGTAAAGGGTATACTGGAATTCTTAAAATTATTCTTGTAACATTTCTGTAAATTTGAAACCAGTTCTTTGAATCCCATAATAGTGGTTGTGTCTGGGGAGGGGAATTGGGTGGGAAAGGAACAAGGAAGAAGAGAACCCACGATGCAGCCTTTTGTACTTTTTAGAGGGATGACCTAGCCACATAAATAAGTAAGCAGCGAAACATAACAGCAGTTCATTTATTAGACACTTATCCTAGGGAGTGTGTGAAGTTCACTTCCACGTTGAGATGGTTCCCATTTATTCCTTTCAATGAGGCCCATTGAGTGGAGGAGGAACTTGAGGGTCAGAGAAGGCAGATGATTCAACCAGAATCAGAAGTTATAACCCAGGTCAGTCTCATTTCAAAGATCTGGAAAATCAGTTGGGCAGGGCCTTTGCCTCTTAGGAGAGGAGATTTCGCAAAACATTTTTTCATTGTTTAAATGAAGGAATAAAGGAAGGAAATAAAAAAACATATGGCTTGTAGCCATGTTGGTGTGTATTGTCTGTTGTCACGATCCAGGGTGTGGCTGTTTGACCAATTAGTCATTCAACAGACGTTTATTGAAAGTCATTATTGGGCCCAAAGGTAGGCTTGCCATAATTTACCAGTACTAAGAGACAGGAGGAGTTCTAGAGTGTTCTGGGATCACTGAAGGGCAGCTAGGGTACAATCGGGAAGCATTTCTCTGTAAATTGCCTAAAGAGATCTCAGAAGACAGAGTCCTGACTCTCCAAGTGACCAATTACTCAAGATGAGATTTTTTTTTCTTGGCTGGTAAATACTTTCTTACCTATTTCATATTTACAGCTTTGTATTCTTTTTCTAAAACTGCATGAACTTCAGAACCTGGCACCAAGGGTCAGAGGGGGAGCTGGAAGGGACGGGGCTGAGCAATTACAGAACAAGAACACGCTGCTGGGGGAGGGAGAGGCACCAGGGACACTCCTGAGCCGGTCACCTGGGAAGTCTCAGGGCCGTCTCTTCCTCTGTCTTCGCAGTTGCCTTCAAACTCCTATCTGATGGATATTTTTGTTATCTGCTTTCCTGCTGTCCCCACATTGACATGGGCAACTGGAAATGGCTTAGCAGCGCGTGTGTGATTAGAGTAGGTGATAAATGACTTCTCATCGTGAGCTAGGCAGCCCGGTAAGCACATCTCATTTTATATCTCAGAACAAGGGACATAGGAGGGTTAGCTCCATTCTCCAGTAGTGAGGCACGGAAAGGTTTAGTACTTTGCCAAAGTCACAGAGCTAGCAAGTGGAGGAAGCAGGAGTCAAGCTTGGGTTTGGGTCCATGAGCCCCCAATACTTGTGGGCATCTGTGGCTTGCACCAGCCCAGAATCCCAATTATCTTCTGGGGACCCTCTGGCCCCCACTTCTGACCATGCAGTTTGAGCGAAGTGGACCATACTTTTTGACTCTTGGATGGATCGGGTCACCTAGCCCCCAGCCTCAGAGCAACACATTGTCCTGGTCCCAGTGAGTAGTTCACAGGTGACCCCTGCCAGGTCAATGAGAACCCTCCCCCACACCTCCACTGAAGCTATGCAGTACTCCCCAGGGTGGCGGGGATGTTTAAGAGTGAGGCAGCCTAGAGTGGCCAAGGCCATTTGTCACCTGCTTGAGAAGCAAGGCAGTACAGGCAAATCTGAGCATGACAAAGCCCATTGACCTTTCTGGAGTTCCTGGATCTAGCCATGCCTGAAATATCTGTGAGCATTTCCGTTCTGCCTCCTTCCGCCTTTGTTGGCCCAGACTCCCCCTTTCGTTGGTTAAGTACAGAGTTGCAGGTACTCAAACACAGCTGCGGTCTAGGTCAGAGCCATAGCCCTTCCTGTCGCTTTTCTTTTGTAAACTTTTTTCTTTAACAGCTTTGTTCCAGTTCACCCATTCAACTGTACAATTCACTGGTTTCTCATATATTCAGAGGTGTGAGGCCATCTCCCTACAAAGGACATTTTCATCACCCTAAACAGAAACCTCATACCATTATCAGTTGATGTGGGAACAAAGGCAGAAGGAAATGGCAGATAAAATTCAATTTCCTTACAGTAAGCGGCAGCCCATTGACAAATACCTGAGGCCGGCAGGGTTCAATGCTTCTCCGGGAACTCTCTGCTGTCTTCATGCTAATGATTTGCTAGAGGGAAAAACAGCCTTAGCTTGACTAGGCCTAGGCCGCCTGTAGCCTGTGAGTCTTCTTTTTTTTTTTTTTTAAACTTTTTTTTCTGTTTTTTATTTATTTTTGAGAGACAGAGAGAGACAGCACGAGCAGGGGAGGGTCAGAGAGAGAGGGAGACACAGAATCTGAAGCAGGCTCCAGGCTCTGAGCTGTCAGCACAGAGCCTGACACGGGGCTCGAACCCACCAACCATGAGATCATGACCTGAGCCGAAGCTCGAAAACTCTCTTTGGAAACTTACCCTGGACTGCACCTCCCCCCAACTCCCAAGTATATAAACAGTCTCTCCACATGGTCTGGAGCAGCTCTTTCTGCCCGCGGGTCCTGCCCCCGGGCTTTAATCAAATCACCTTTTTGCACCAAAGACATCTTCAAGAATTCTTTCTCTGCAGTCTGGCTCTGGACCCCACGAACACTCACCATCACCCCAAAACCACATCATCAGTGACTCCCCATTTCTCTCCAACCCCCCAGTCCAGCCCAGCCCAGCCCTAGGCAATCACAAATTTATTTCCATCTCTAGAGATTTGCCCATGCAGGACATTTCATAGAAATGCAATCACACAAGGTGTGCTTCTTTGGGTCTTTCTTTCACTTAGCATGTTTTTAGGGTCCATCCATGTTATAACGTGTATCACTTATGAATAGACCATTTTATTATTCATTCATTTATTATTTATTTTAGATTTTTAAAAATTTATTTTTTTTAAGTTTACTTTTTAACATGTATTTATTTTTGAGAGAGAGACACGTGGAGAGTAGGTGGGGGAGGGTCAGAGAGAGAGGGAGACACAGATTCAGAAGCAGGCTCCAGGCTCTGAGCAACCAGTCAGCACCGAGCCTGATGTGGGGCTTGAACCCACGAACTGTGAAATCATGACCTGAGCTGATGTCAGCCGCTTAACCGACTGAGCCACCCAGGCGTCCCTTAAAATTTATTTTTGAATTTACATCCAAGTTAGTTAGCATATGGTACAACAATTACTTCAGGACTAGATACCTTAATGCCCATCACCCATTTAGCCCATCCCCCCGCCCACAGCCCCTCCAGCAACCCTGAGTTTGTTCCCTGTATTGAAGAGTCTCTTATGCTTTGTCCCCTGCCTGTTTTTATTATTTTCCCTTCCCTTATGTTCATCTGTTTTGCATCTTAAATTCCACATATGAGTGAAGTCATATGATATTTGTCTTTCTTTGACTAATTTCGCTTAGCATAATACCCTCTAGTCCCATCTATGTAGTGCAAATGGCAATATTTCCTTCTTTTTGATTGTGGAGTGATAATCCATTGTATACACCACATCTTAATGCATTCATCCATCGATGGACATTTGGGCTCTTTCTGTACGTTGGCTGTTGTTGAGAGCGCTGCTATAAACATTGGGGTGCACGTGCCCCTTCGAAACAGCACACCTGCTTCTCGTGGATGAAGACCTAGTAGTGCAATTGCTGGGTCATAGGACAGTTCTGTTTTTAACTTTTTCAGGAACCCCCATACTGTTTTCCAGAGGGGCTGTAGACCACATTTTTTGAGATTCATTCATTGGCTGTTGAACATTTTGGGTTGTTTCTATTTTGGGCTATAATAATGCTTCTATAAAGCAACACGTGCATGTCTTTGTGTGGACATACACTTTCCATTCTTGGGTTGATACCTGGGAGTGGAATTGCTGGGTGCCATGGTCAGTAATGCTGTGTTTCACCTTTGGGGGAAATGCCAAACTGTTTTCCAGAGAGGCTGCGCCATTTTTCATTCCCCACAGCAACAAAGGCTGCTGTGGCACTTGAGCTGTGGGACTTGCTTTGGCTGTGTGACTCTGGCAGGTTGTTTCAATTCTCTAGGCTTCAGTTTTCCCATTTCTGAAGTGGGGATTCACTGCAGTGAGGATTGAAAAGAGATCGTGCAGGTGAGATTTGGGGCTAGTTTCCTAAATGCTGTTCTCATCTGTGAAGTGGAGGTAGCAATTGCATTTCCCCCATAGGGTTCTTCAGAGAAGGAAAGGAGACTCAGCTGTTAGGGACAGGATACAATGAAAGGCGGGGGTAGGGGCACCTGGGTGGTTCAGTCTGTTGAGTGACCGACTCCTGATGTCAGCTCAGGTCATGATCTCACAGTTCATGACATAGAGCCCCATGTCGCGCTCTGTGCTGGCAGCGTGGAGCCTGCTTGGAATTCTCTCTCTCCATCTCTCTCTCTGTCCCTCCACTGCTTGTGCACGCTCTCTCTCTCTCTATCTCTCTATCTCAATATAAATAAATAAACTTTTTTTAAAAAGGTGGTTGAAGACCTGCTTATAAGGTGATTCTCCTCTTTCCATCTGAACAACAGTTTGCTTGGACGTCTGGGTGCTGCGTACCCGGCTTGTGTTACAGGTATTAAGTCTCCCTTGATTTTCAAGTTGGAGTTCCTTTGTCTTATGAAACTCTGGAAGAGTTGTCATCCAATCTGTGACCAGCAGCTGACACTCAGGAACCCACAGAGTGGACCCGGGGGGTGATGTGGTCTGCTGATGAATGACACATTTTCAAGATACAGAAACTGTGCCAACTTGAAGCCGGAGAGTGTGAACACCCCATGACTGAGTCATGGTCCTGGGACTGGAATGAGGGTGGGGAGGCTGCGGGGGAAGGCCCGGGTAAAATTGCAATCCCTCCTCCCGCCGAGGCATCTTGTCTTTCTCTCTGACCTCAGCACTTCCTCTCCCTCCTCCCACAGTACCCATGGGTCAGACTAAATCACTCACGTTTTCTGGAACAAGCGAAGTTCCCTAGAACTTGCGTACATGTGGCTTCCCCGCCAGATGCACACTTTCTGTTTCCTTTCTCCCTGTCGGCTTAGAAGTCAACTCTCCAGGGAACTTTTGATAGAGGGGATCTCTTACCTTGCCCTTGCAACACTGATTTCCTCTGGCTCAGAAAACGGCATCTCCATTTCCCATTGGGGAACCACCCCTTCCCCCACACTTCTCTATAGGGTTCAGGTATGAGCTCCCCCACCCCCAGGTCTATGAGGGAGCCTGGCCAATCAGCATATTCCATCCCCCTGGCCGTGGTGACTAGTGCCTGGATGGGCATGTCACTCCTGTGTCAAAGAACCCTTAGAGTTCGCTTGGAGTTGCTGCTGTCCATCTTTGCCAACAAGTACAGAAAGCCTGTCTGGAAGTAGATCCAAAACAAAGGAGGGGTGCCTGGTGGCTCAGTCGGTTAAGCCTCCACCTTTGGCTCAGGTCAGATCTCACGTTCATGGGTTCGAGCCCCACGTCAGGCTCTGTGCTGACAGCTAGCTCAGAGCCTGGAGCCTGCTTCCGGTTCTGTGTCTCCTTCTCTCTCTCTCTGCCCCTCCCCCTCTCATGCTCTGTCTCTCTCTGTATCAAAAAATAAATAAAACATTAAAAAAAAGTTTTTTAAAAACCGGAGGAAATCAGAGCTGAAATATGGAGAGAGAGAATAAGAGAGATGAAGGAAACAGAGGTGCATATTTTGACATCATTTGAGCCCCTGGATCCGGTCATGTGTGAAGGCAATTGTATGTCATGATTTCTCATGAACCAATAAATTCCCCTCCATTCTTTATTTTTTTTCTCATTTTTTTTAACATTTATTTATTTTTGAGAGACAGAGAGAAACAGAGCATGAGCAGGGGAGGGGCAGAGAGAGAGGGAGACACAGAATCGGAAGCAGGCTCCAGACTCTGAGCTGCCAGCACAGAGCCTGACGTGGGGCTCGAACCCACGAACTGTGAGATCATGACCTGAGTGGAAGTCAGATGCTCAACCAACTGAGCCCCCCAGGCGCCTCCCTCCCTTCTTTATTTGTTTCGCTAGTTAGTGGGAATTCTGTCATCTAACTAATACTCTCTGGACCCAAATACACCATGGGTTGGAGTGGGGACCCTTTTGGACTTTCACAACAGCTCCCTTTTCTCCATTTTCTTTCCACTTATTAGACTGTACTGTAATGTTCACTTTGTTTGGCTCTATCTCCTGCCAGACTCTGGGAGCAGCTGTACTTTGTTTATTGCTGTGTCTCTAGTACCTAGCCAGGACTGGCACATAATAGCCTCTTAATAAATTCTATTTTCATTATTTTTTTAAAAAATTACAGGGGCGCCTGGGTGGCTCAGTTGGTTAAGCATCCGGCTTCAGCTTAGGTCATGATCTCATAGTTCGTGGGTTCCAGCCCCGTGTCGGGCTCTGTGCTGACAGCTAGCTCAGAGCCTGAAGCCTGCTTCGGATTCTGTGTCTCCCTCTCTCTCTGACCCTCCCCTACTCGTGCTATCTCCCTCTGTCTCTAAAAAATAAATAAAAAACATTAAAAAATTACAAGTGAATTCACGGTGGTAGACATGCAAACACACACAAAACAATTCAAAACCTTTCTACGGATCTCCACGGATAGGCACAAAAGAAGTCTGGAAAGAGACTACCCATGAGTTACAGTGTGAGTTACCTTGCCTCATATTGGTTACAAGGAAAATGTGCTTATGTATCACTTGTTATTAAAAAGTAACTGAAAACAGAGCTCAACAAAGGAGTGTGTCCTTCTTGTAATACCAAATGCATACAATTCAAAAGGGTATAAAGAGTTATCTTGCCCCCTTAATAGCGTGTTGAATAAAGGAATAAAAGGCGTAACTATAGTTGATCAGCAAATTATTGAATAAGAAAACATTTTTTTTTCAGACCTCAGTTCAAGGTGACCCTCCCCTTGCCCCCACCCCAGTGAGCCAGTTGGTTTCCCTGAAAGTCTGGGCCTTGAGCCAATGTTTTATTTCTTTCTGGGATGGGCCCTGTCTGGAAGTCCTTTTTCCCTGGAGCCTTGGAGAATGACTCACAGCGTTTCTCGTGGACAAGGAGTTCCCTAGTGACCAAAGGGTCACCTTCTGTTCCTTCAGCAGGTGGATTCTGGGTAGAGTCTCCAAGAGGTGGCTTGTTGGGGAGGGGGGCCTCCTGTGTGTCCGGGGGACCAGCGGCTGGTTGCTATTCCCCAGGAAACAGTCCCCAGCACATACGCAGTCCTCACTGGGGACGGTGTAGAGACCCTGCTGGCCCAGACTGGGAGCTCAAGGTCCAGTCTTGCCAATTACCTCTCTTTGGGACCTTTCCCATCTATTAAACGAGGGAGGTATGTGGCAGACACTGATGGGCACCTATCTAACACCCATCCTGCCCCTTCTGTCTTGCTGTCAGAACTTCAGCTTGAAGGTGGGGAACATTGATGGCCACGTGTTTAAGAGGAAGGCTAGGCCTATCTCCAGCTAGAACTTTCTGTGTCTGAGTGCATGTGCACATGTAAATCTTACAAGTGAACCACGATAATGCTGTCACCTCTCCTTGCCAGTAATGGGGTTAGGCAAGCAATGACGTCCTTCTCACTTTGTCCGTGGCTTTGGGCTTGATCTCATTTAAACTTTTTGTGCTTCAGTTTCTTCTTTAAAACAAGAATGGTTCTTACATTCCAGTGTTTGATGTGAGCCTTAAAAATAACCCAGTTAAGGGGCACTGGGGTGGCTCAGTGGGTTAAGCATCTGACTTCGGCTCAGGTCGTGATCTTGCAGTTCACCAGTTGGAGCCCCACATCGGGCTCTGTGCTGGAGCCTGGAGCCTGTTTTGGATTCTGTGTGTGTGTGTCTCTCTCTCTCTCTTTCTGTCCCTCCCCTGCTCACGTTCTCTCTCTCTCAATCTCAAAAATAAATAAACATTAAAAAAGAATAATAACTCAGCTACAAGGCCCAATGTACAGCTGAATTTAGAGTAACAGTTCTTAGACAACCCTGTTGGCTTCACTCTCTGTTTGGGGGCACCTTTGATATTTTTCCCGGGCACTCAATGAGTGACAGTTGTTAAGTCAATTTGCTAATCCAGCTAATCCCATTGGGAAAATGTAGGAGTTATTATATTAGAAGCCAATTTTGATTAGCAAGGTAATGTTAAAACATTGGGGTGCATATAAGGAGGAAATCTGTAAGGACAGCGGACAGGAGCCGTGAAACATTGAGAGCTGCTGGTTTCTGGAAATTGCTGAATGGCTTCTATATCTGGGAAATACAGAACCGCTGGCTGTGTCTCTAAAGGTACGGAGGCGTCTGGGTCTGGTTTGGGTCTGGGACCTCTGTGAATAAGGATTTTATCAGCTGGAGAATTTGGGAATCACTGGTTTGGGACATTAACTCTAATCTTTGACTTTGACCTTTACCACTTAGGCCAGTCTTCCCATCTCCACACCCTGGTTTCTTCATCTGTAAAGTGATGGTGATATGACCAACTTTAGGGGTTTGTAGGACAGATTAACAGTGGTTCTCAACTGGGGGTGATTTTGTTCTCCAAACGACACTCGGTAATATCTGGAAGCATTGTTGGTTGTCATATGGGGGGAGGGTGCTCCTGGCATCTAGTGGGTACAGGCCAGGCCGCTGCCAAACATCCCTCACAGGATGGTCGCCTACACAGCACAGGATGGCCGCCTACAGCAGAGAATTATTCAGCCCTAAGTGTGAATAGTGCCAAGGTAAAGAAAACCACTCGGGTTAAATGTATTAATTAATGTGCCATGAACTTGGAGGCCAAGAGACTGTTCTATTGCCTTGGCACACAGTAGCCCACAAGCAAGAGGCCTTCTCCAGCGCAGGAAAATAGAGTTGAGTGGGTGTGTGGAGTAGGTTGGAAAGCCAAAGAGAGTTCCATTGTTTTGTGTGTGCTGTGTGTGTGTTGGGGGTGAGGGGGAGGAGGCGGATGGTGGCAGTGGTGCCAGAGCTCGTGTGTGACCCACTGGGAGAAGCCAACTGGCTGCCAGGGGTTGCCGTGACCTTCACTGCAAGCTGCGTTTGTGTGATGGGCCGGAGGTGTTTATGCGGATGGTATCAACGACTCAATGAAAATGAGCGTGTTTTCTAAGTTGCTTATTGCTAGGCTTTATATAATATTCAGGAAACATCGGTGGTCTCTATCAGGGGTCCTCAGCCAGGGCTGATGTTGTCTCCTAGGGGACATTTGGCAGTGTCAGAGACATTTGTGATTGTCACAAGAGTGAGGGATGCTGCTGGCATCTAGTAGGTGGAGGCCAAAGGAAGCTGCTCAACATCCTCCAGGGCACAGGACAGGATGCCCCCCCATGTCAGTTGTCCCCAAATGCCAATGGTGAAGATGTTGAGAAACCCCAGTTTCTACCAGAATGCTGTTGTTTTAAGGGTCTAAAAGTCACCTCTAGGGGCGCCTGGGTGGCTCAGTCGGTTTGGGTGTCCAACTCTTGATTTCAGCTCAGGTCACGATCTTGGGGTTCATGAGTTCAAGTCCTGCATTGGGCTCTGTGCTGGCAGCACAGAATCTGCTTGGGATTCTGTCTCCTGTCTCCCTCTCTGCCCCTCCCCTGCTTGCTCTCTCTCTCTCTCTCTCTCTCTTTCTCTCTCATTAATAAATAAATAAACAAACACTAAAAGCCACCTCCAGCTGTCAGGGGGTGGTGGGGCACAGGCTTGGGGAATGGAAGTGATAACTTGTGTTTGGACAAGTCAAAAAGTCCTCGAGATCATTTAGGAGCCAGAAGAAAGAGGCCCCTAGAGGTATTTTGCAGGGTTTCTTGAGACCGCATTACATGCCATGCCCTCTGCCCTCTGCTGATCCCAGGGGCATGTTGGGGATTTTATCTCAGCTCTGGAGAAACATCTAGTTAGCTGAAAGACAGACACTAAGGACTTAGGTACAGAGGGAAGAAAGCCTGGACCAGGAGTTTGAGTCCTGACTTTGTTTCTGTGAGACCAGCACATGCCTTCTCTACTCTGATCCTTCATTTCCAGCTCTGCGAGCTCTGGACTCCCAGGGCTGAGATGATGGAGAAACAAGATGGTAGGATGCAGGGGCCTGGGGGAGCTGAACATTCTGGCATCACTGAGGCTCCCAGGAGGCAGGGCAGAGCCGGGGGCCAAGTTCCAACAAGGAGGACAGAGTGTAGGCAGAAGGTCTGGCCACCTTCTAACCAAAGAGGAGGTGATACAGGGAACGAGAAGGTTGTTAGGAAGACGAGAGGGTACAGAGGACGAACTTCTCAAACCAGAGTTAGGGCCTCAGGTGACAGGGCGTTGGCAGCAGATCCTGCAGTTGGGTTTTAGCGTTGACCAGAACCTTCTTGTCCCCAACTGGGTTGGCTGGTCACCCTGCTCGAACTGCCCATTTCCAATCTCCTGACCTAGCCATTATTCTAACATTCAATGTACACTGGCTTAGTCTTTATCTCTTTGAGCATTTTCTTAGGTCACCAGCGACCAATTTATTCTCGAATACTTAAAATTATGGGCAATTAACGCCAGTGGGAGCAGCTGTCAAACATGGATTAACAGGCATTAGTAGTTAAATCTCTGAGTGCCTTCAACCCTAACATGGTTTAACTCCAAGGTACACGCTCGCTCTACGTTGACTCCCAGAGTTCCCTCCACGTGAGATTAAGCTCCAACTGACTATAGTAGTAACTTGTGTGAAAATGCGTCCTCCATTGACTGTCTTCCTTTCCCTGTCTCATTCCCTCAATGAGGTGCCACCTGGGATCATCTCCTTGTACTTGAAATCCTTGTGTCAGGGTCTCCTTGGGTTAAATACCCAAGCTAAGGCACCCAACTACCTCCCCCATTTCCGGGTCTGTGTGAGACCAACCCCATCCCCTAACTCCAGGAGTGGGCACATGACTCGGATCTGACCAATCACACCACCATACCTCTTTGGCTACAGTGATTGGTTTAGGGGTTGCCACGTGACCCCCACCCAGGCCAATGACAGCTTCTTCCCGGACTTCAACCGAGATAATTGGGAACAAGAACCTTTTTCTGCAGTGGTCCCCAAACTGTTGGGATGTTAGATGGGGGACTAGCATTCTCTGAGGATGAAGCCGCCTCAGAGGATGGTGGTGCTGAGCTGAGAAAGCAAAATCAGATCCAGGCGGCCTATGTGCATCCCTGGTTCCAGCGCAGTGTATCATTTTAATGTCACTTATTAGCCTGGGACGTCCTGAGCCCTCCTGCTTCCCACAGGCAGGCCTATTTTCCATAGTGTCACGGAGTTGCCCTCCCGTCTGGCCCCTCAAGCGACAGGGTTTGCAGCCCCTGGGCTTGGCCGGGAAATCGTTCTTGCCTGTGTTGCTTTAGCAACACTGTGGAGCAAGGGGAGTTACCAACGTTCAAGGTGGCGGAATAACCTGTTTGAGAAATCAACTACTTTTCGTTTCCTTAACTCCAGAGTCATTGGGAAAGAATGAAAGGTATTTCCCCGACACTTTGCCAAGAAGGTAGCTGGACTGATTGAAAGATCTGAATTTCCTTTTACCCCCAGTTAGAAAAACAGGCCGTCCTTCCCCCAAGGTCCTAGAGCCTCCGATTTCGGTGAGCAAGACCACCGGCAAGGGGGGACTTAGAGGACCTTGTTCCAAAGGGGTAGGTCTCAGGCCTCGGCCCTGGGGGACTTGGTCACAGTCTTTGAAGACCAGACCTGGGAATCCACCTTTCAAACATGCTTCTCCAAAGGTTGAGAAACTCAGGATTCTTTTATTTGTAAGTGAAGAAAACCCTTTTGAAACTGGCTTACGCAAAAGAGGCAATTTATTGGCTGAAGTAACTGAAAAACACTGGCTTTAGGCCTAGCTGGTTGTGAACTCAAATGAGATTGCCAGACAGAGTCTCTTGCCATCTCTTGCCTTTGCTCTTTGGTGCGTTGGCTCCGTCCTCAGACTCCACCTGACAAGATGGGCCTGCCTTCTGCCCCGCACAAGTCCGGCGGGAAAAGGAGGACAATTTCCTGAAAACTCTGCCGTATTTCCAGCATCCACTCTGATTGGACTAACTTAGGACATGGTCCGTCTCTGAACCAATCACTGTCACCAAAGGAAGGCAATGTTCAGACTGTCCAGGTCTGGTCACTTGCCTATTGAGGTAGGGGTAGCCCCACCTGGACACAGGGAGAGGCCGTTCCCTGAAGAAGTACTGCGTGATGTGAGCAAACGTGGGGGACATGCATGCTGGCCAGGCAAGGCCGGCGGTGGTCAGTGTGGGGTCCCTGGTGTTGGCCATGAATCTTGAGGACTCCGGGCTTCTTGGCACCCTCGTGGGTCCACGTTGCTCTTTGGTTCAGATTGCAAAGGGAGAATATTGGGCTCCTACTCAGGAAATCACCAAAACCATGAAGCAGACTCGGTTGATTGCTTCTTTCCCCTTCTTCCTAGCCCTCAGAACCGAATTCTGTTGGACCGAGGAGCAACACGCAAGGCCTAGGGAATGGATTCTGTTTGGTCTAAGCCAGCATGGTAATCCTGTCTCCCTCTGTCCTAGTCTTGGGGTGAGCATGGGACCCAACCCTGGCCAACGAGGCAGCCGGGGTAGTCTGCTGAGGGTTTCTGGGTAGGATTCTCCTTCCTGTTAAAAGAAAGAAGTTTTCTCCCCAACTGTTTTCTTCCATCCATATATCCTCCATCCTTCGGACACGGTTGTGCTGGGACATGGACATGGTTGTGTTAGGACGTGACTTTTGGAGCTATAGCACTTATTTTGAGACTCTAAGAAAATGGCCAAGGGACTCCTCAGGAAACTGACCCCTTGCCCTGATACCGAAATGCTGACATTTCCAATCCCGAAACATCTTACTTACTGATTTATTGTGACCTGAGATAATAAAGACCAACATTGAAGGTTCTCTCTCTCTTTTTTTATGTTTTATTTATTTTTGATACAGAGAGAGACAGAGCATGAGAGAGGGAGGGTCAGAGAGAGAGAAGGAGACACAGAACCGGAAGCAGGCTCCAGGCTCTGAGCTGTCAGCACAGAGCCCCATGCAGGGCTCGAACCCACAAACGTGAGATCTGACTTGAGCCGAAGTCGGAGGCTTAACTGACTGAGCCACCCAGGTGCCTCTTGAAGGCTCTCTTAACTGAGTGTCTGGTTACCTGCAGCCCAAAGTGCCCTACCTGATCCACCTCCAGATGTACAAGTTTAAAGCACAGAAGACAGAACGGAAAAGGCTGCCACTCCTCTACGATGATTCTGGTTCCAGAGCCAGTCCGGTTTGTCCCACTTTGCTCTTTATCCCCTCAGGAAGCTCTTTTGCATGTGATCAGCATTAATCATTCATCAGGACCCTACCACCCTGGGCTGAATTGTGTAAATGTCCTTGCAAGTCTGAAGGTTGCCCCAAGCCCTGGGCTAGCACTTACATGGAGAAGGTAGGACGGGGCTGGGCTGACCTAGGAGTTTGGCCTCCACCATTTAAATTTTTGTTTTGAATTTTTTTATTTGTTAATAATATCAAGCCTACAGAAGAGTTGGAGGAATAAAAATAGGACAAAGAACACCTGTATACCCTTCGCCTCAATGTACCTACTGTTACTATTTTACTCCCCATTCTTTGGCATTTGTGGTCACTCCAGCTCTCTATCTACCTCCGTGTTTATGTAAGTTTTTGAACCATCTGAACGTAAGTCACATATATCATGGCCCCTTACCATTAGAAACTTTGGTGTGTATTTGCTAAGAATTGGAATATTCCTGAGGCGTCTGGCTGGGCCAGTTGGTAGAGAGTACAATTCTTGACCGGGCAGTTGTGAGTTTGAACCCCACATTGGGCAGGTAGACCACTTTAAGAAAACAAAATCTTAAAAAAAAAAAAAGCAATATTCCTTACATAACCCCAGTACAGTTATAAATCTTGGTACTTTAAAAAGATTTATTTTATTTTATATTTCCAAATAGATTTGTCTAATGTTTATTTATTTTGAGAGAGAGAGAGAGCATGAGCAGGAGAGGGGCAGAGAGAGGGGGGAAGAGAAAATTCTCGATCAGGCTGTGTTCCATTGCACGAACCGTGAGATCATGACTTGAGCCAAAATCAAGAGTTGGACGCTTAACCAACTGAGCCACCCACGTGCTCCTTTTAGAGTTTTATTTTTAGGTAATATCTATGACTAATGTGGGGTTTGAACTCACAATTCTGAGATCAAGAGTCACATGCTCCACTGACTGAGCCAGCCAGGGGCCCCTCAACCTTCATACTTCAACACTGATGAAAAAAAATCTTTAATCTACCTTTTCTACCATTTGTATTCCAATAAAATACAAATTTTACCAACTGTATACCAATTTGGCTAATTGATTAAAAAATGTCCTCAAGTGTTTTTTCTCCTCCAACACAAGAATTAGTCAGTTTAGGGTCAGATATTGCATTTAGTTGTCATGTCTCTTTAATGTCCTTTCAGCTGGAGCATTGGTCTTTCTTTGTCTTGTATGACACTGAAATTTTTGAATAATACTCTCCCCCACTTATCTCTCTCTTTCCTCTCTACCCCTTAAAAAAAAAAAACAACAATATTCCAGGGGCGCCTGGGTGGCTCAGTTGGTTAGGTGTCCAACTTTGGCTCAGGTCATGATCTCTTAGTCAGTGAGTTTGAGCCCCATGTCAGGCTCTGTGCTGACAGCTCAGAGCCTGGAACCTGCTTTGGATTCTGTGTCTCCCTCTCTCTCTGCTGCTCCCCTGACCCCTCTGTCTCTCTCTCTCAAAAATAATAAGCATTAAAAAAAGGTTTTTTACAACAGTACTTCTTATTTTGGATTTGTCTGATATTTCCTCATGATTGGATTTCAGATGATGCCTTCTCCATCTGCCCTCTAATCTAGACTCTACTAGAACATGGCCTTAAGACCTGAGCACTGTTGTAGTGCCTCTTTCAGCCTCAGTTTCCCTATCTGTAATAAAAAAGGATTGGATTAAATGATGATTAGAGCCCCTTCCTAAGGAGTCTACTTAATCATTTTTGTATGATACCAGCCCTCTAAATTCTTTTCTTCTAAGGTGCCTTCTTAGCGCAGTGGGCAGCGCGTCAGTCTCATAAATTCTTTTCTTCTAAAAAGAAAAAAGATAAATAAAAAGAATTCATGAGAGAAGTAAAGAGCCATGGCCAATTTGGGATCCATTCATTCATTCATTCTTTCCCTAAATATTTACTGTTCACCCATATTAGCCGGGATTCTGTCAGGAGGTACAGAAAACCCAACTCATCCTGACTTGAGCTACAAAAAGAGAAAGTCCAGAGAGGGGTTCAGCTTCAGGCAAAGCTAGATGCAGACAGATGCCCCAGTGATGTTATATAGAACCTGTGCCTCTTTCTCTCTTCAACATGCTCTCCTCTCTGGAGGCTTCCTTCTCCGCCCGGCCCATTTCACACTGTGGAAGACGATCCCCGGCAGCTCTAGGCTCCCAGCCCAACAGCTCAGCAACAGCAGTGGGAAGATTGCTTCTGCGAATAACCAGTTGGCCAGGACTCACCTGCCCATGCCTAAGCCAATCACTATGGACAGGAAAGTAGAATTATCTGGATGGGGGTCTGGGGCACGTCTCCACTCCCAAAGCCAGGAGAAAGCGTGTGCCCCTAATGATGTATGAGTCAGAGGAGTGGAGTCACTGTGACTGTCCCACAGGGGAAGAGGGGTATTATAGGAAGCCGACTGTCCACAATTATAAGAGGAGTGGGGAAGTGCAGGTTTGGAAGAGGATCTGAAGGATCACAGAGTGAGTCACCAGTCAAACAGAGAAACCAAGTGTGTCCAGCTGCAGAAATTAAACTGATTTGGATGGATCATATGCCCATTCTGGACCTAACATTGCCGCAGGAGAAAGGGAATCCTCCTTCTACTCAAAATGGGTCATGATTTGAGACTCCTGGGGGGCTCAGTCGGGTAAGTGACCAACTCAGCTTCGGCTCAAGTCATGATCTCGTGGTTTCATGAGTTCAAGCCCCGAAATGGGCTCTGTGCTGGCAGAGCAGAGCCTGCATGGGATTCTCTCTCTCCTTCCATCTCTGCCTTTCCCCCACTCATACTCTCTGTCTCTCTCAAAATAAATAAATGAGCTTAAAAAAAAGAGAGATGGGTCCTGATTTATTTGCTGGGGCTGGAGATCCACCCACCCTCCAAAGATCAAGGGATTTCTACCCCTTAGCTGAGCCCCAAATCAAGGGCGTTAATGGAGAGATCTATGGGAAGTAGTTGCCTCTGTGAGTCTACAGCCAAGAATCTGGCCGTGGGGCCAAGGTAGCTTCTGGTCAGCGGGACTAGCAGTCAGGAAAAAGAGCTGGAAGTAGAACAGTGGGAAGCTAAGATGAGTTTACCAGTCATGAGAACAGAACAATTACAAAATTAATTCCATAAGTGTTTCTTTTTTTTTAAGTTTATTTATTTGTTTTAATAATCTCTACACCTAGTGTGGGGTTTGAACTCACAACCCTGGGATCAAGAGTTGCATGCTCTTCCAACTGAGCCAGCTAGGTGCCCCTTAGTAGGTATTTTAATAGAAGCAAGCATAAGGTATAAAGAGAGCTGCAAGGGTTTACTGAATCCAGTCTAGAAATCAAGGAAGTCTTCATGGAGGAGCCAACATTTAAGCTGAGACCTAAATCATAAAGAGAGAGCCAGGTGAAATGGGGGAAGAGTAGAGGCATTAATACGTGCAAATGCCTGGAGGTGAGATAGGATATTGGAGGACTAAAAGTGGCCCAGTCTGACTGGAGCCTAAGTATGAGATAAAGAGGGTCAGGGTGATGCCAGTGTGCTTTCAGATCTTTATAACAAGGAGTTTGGACTCTGTCCCAAGAGCAATAGGAAGTCGTGGAAGGAACAGAAATGGGGAGGGATGTGTCATAAGTAGGTGGTGTTAGCAAGTTGGAGATGGGAGGGTTTTCTGAATGTCGCCCTTCCAGGAGAAGTCCGAACACCTCTACTGGAACCCTGAGCTCTGCATCTGCAAGCATTTGCTAACTTTGGTTCCCTCCTCTTCTTCCTTTCCTTCTATTTCCCCAGGCAATCTGGGTAAGAGAGCATGGGGAAAGTGACCGCACTGGTTACGATATTTTCAACTGCAAGTGACAGCATGCCTGACTAATAGTGGCTTAAGTGAAGACGAAATGCAATTATCCTATGTAACGAAATCTCTGGAGGTCAGCAGCTCCAAGGTCGTTGCGGTGGCTCCATGGTGTTGTCAAGGACCCAGGCTTATCTTTCTGCTACATCATCTCCAGTGGTTGGATTTTGGCCTCAGACTCATCACCCACCCCAGCTATTGCTGCCTCATAGGATGTTTGACCCCAGGACACCGATCAAAGCAGGAAGGAAGGGATGGGGGCAAAAGGCTCTCACCCCCTTGAGGGTCTATCTTATTAATGAAGTGGTCCCTCAGGTTTCCCCTGACCTTTCATTGGCTAAGAGCTGGATCATATGCCCATTCTGGACCAATCTCTGCTGAAGGAGAATGCTTCACTTTTACTTAAGATGGGCCCTGATTTATCTAATGGGATTGGAGAGCCACCCACCCTCCAAAGACCGAGGGATTTCTACCCCCAGCTGAGCTCCAAACCAAGGTTCTTGAGGCAGGAAAGACAGGGACACGGGATGGGGAAGCTTCTGGGTCGCAAGGGGCAGTGTGTCAGATGGAATGAGGTTTATTAGAGGGTAGGAGAGGTGTTCTGCTTGTGAAAAATAAATATGAGAAGAAAGCAGAATTGATCAAGGAAGCCTCACTTCAATGCAGATCTGCAAAGTCCTTGTCAACTCCATGGGGGGTTCCAAAGCCAAGATTGCTGGTTAAATCAGCTCCATGTTGGGCAGAGATGGCCCTGGTGCCCCTCCATACTCAGTCATTGACCTGGGGCCACACAGGAAGTGCGTGGCATTGGCTTGAAAGTTGAGACAGATCCTCAAGATGTCGCAGCCGGAGGCTGTCAGCTTGCCGTGTTCTTCACAGGAGAATAGCAGGTTCTCGAAGCTGTGCCCTCCAGGACTGTCACAGGGTGCCCCGTGTCTGGCCTGGCTGCGCCCAAGGAAGTCAAATTTGAGGTGACAAATCCCATTTCTGCCCAGAGGCAGCATCAAGTTTGACCGAAGGAGTCAGAAGAGCCATTGAGAGATTAGGTTCAATTCAGAAATTGAGTTTCATTTTTAGAAAAACATTTTGTCTCACACACAGAATATTTTCATATAGTAAAATTAGAAATTGCACATATGCACAAAGAAGACAAAAATCAATCATAATTCTTCCACCGTCGATGAGGATGATATTAGTAAGATAATAAGAGCTACCGTTTATGGAATGGCGATTGTGTGCCAAGCTCTGTGGTCAACCATTAGTATTCATAATCTCATTTAACCCCAGCTCTGCTGCTTGAGTGTTACTTAGCCCCTGTATGCCTTAGTCTTCTCATCCGCCTAATGGGGAGATACAGTAGTATCTGTCGCTTGGGGTTCTGTGGATTCACTTCATTAAATGTGAAGTACTCGGAACATTGCCTGGCTCAAGTGAATGCTCAAAGGGGCGCCTGGCTGGTTTAGTTGGTGGAGCATGTGGCTCTTGATCTGGGGATTGTGAGTTGGAGCCCCACGTTGGGTATTGAGATTGCTTAAAAATAAAATCTTTTTTTTTTTTTAATGTTCGTTATTGAGACAGAGAGAAGCCGAGCACGAGTAGGGGAGGGGCAGAGAGAGAGGCAGACATAGAATCTGACGCAACTCCAGGCTCTGAACTGTTTGCACAGAGCCTGATGCGGAGCTCGAACTGTGAGATCATGACCTGAGCCGAAGTCGGATGCTTAGCCAACTGAGCCACCCAGGTGCCCCAGAAATGAAATCTTTAAAATAAATAGATGAACGAATAAACAAATGCTCAATAAATATTATTATTTTCATTTTTAAAGCCCCCATTCCTTTATCTACAATTGTGAAAAACAACAGTTTCCCAAAAATTTGGCACCAAAACTCATTTGGGAGCAAACCCTGACCTGATCTGAGGTTATTTATAATCTTGTCCCTTTTCATGCAAATCCGTATTCATATGTTTCATACCAATATGTTTGATTCCAGGATGCTGCCAAATATATGGAACATAGGCCACGTGACTCTTCTAAAATCTAGTAATATCTAAATTTCGAAACACTGATTTCTGATAAGAGGTCATGGACTTGTGCTATCAATCTTCATGACAACTCGGTGAGATGGGTACTTTCAGCATCCGCATTTATTGATGAGGAAGTTGAGGCTCAGACTCGTTCTCTGCTTCCCCAGGGCCGTCCAGGAGGTAAAAGAGTGAGCGAGGTTTTGAACCCAGGCAGACTGATCCTAGGGCTTCAGTTTTGGAGGAAAAAAAAAACTTTAAAAATGGTTTCCTTTACAACAGAACTTTCCAGAGGCTTTTGTCTGCTCATATGCACTGTAAGTCTTCACAAAAGGGGCTCTAGAATGCAGCTGTTCTCCAGACTCATGGACTTTGAATGTCAAGGTCATTTTTTCATTGAGGTGCTAACCCTGAAAATCAGGGAAGCTGCTCGTAGGAGGTAAGGAACCCTGGGTAGACCAGGAGCATGAAGGGGCCAAGTACACACAGGCAGGTGGGGAGGTCCTTGATAACTCCCTCTCGGGAATCAATTGACTTTGTGTGACCTTGAAAAAAAAAATCCCACCCCTTGACTTCTAAAACAGATGGCAAACCCGTCTTCCAGATTCCTTAGCTAGTCAGCAACATTTTCTCTACCGTCTTAAGAGGGGAAGGAGGCGCGTGCATTTGAAGACATTCAAAAGAACTTCCAGGGGGTGTGGCTGCTGTTAGTTTCCTGGACATCCTTTGGAACCTCAGGCTGGGCTGGCTGAGCTGTGGCGGGAAAGCAGGCAGGAAAAATCCTGAATGTCCCTTGAGCTTTGCGTATTGGGTCCCAGATCACCTTCAGACCCTTAAGTAATTGAACTTGTCAACATTTCTTCTCTCTCCATCCTAACAGCCTCTTGGAGACTATCTCAGCAAGGACCAGGCTTGCTGGATCAAATTTATTTATTTCATACACTTAAAAGGAATGTAAAATTCAATTTTACATTTTTTGTAAGTTTTATTTTGAAGTTTTATTTTCTAGTTCTTGAGATAGGAAAAGCTGACCCGAGGGAAACAAAAATCAAGCAGAATAAAAATATCCAGGAAAAGTGAGTCTGTCTCTCTCTCTCTCTCTCTCTCTCTCATCTGCTTCTCCCTGCCTCCTGTCCCCATTCTGGCCACCATCGATGGGGTTCGGGTTTTGCAATTCCCCTTCTAGGTAAACCTTAGATGTATATAAGCATATATTATTGTATCTGTTGAGATGCTTTTGGCTCTAAGTACAAAGCAGTATCCAACTGGGGTGCTTGGGTGGCTCAGTGGGTTAAGCATTTGTCTTCGGCTCAGGTCATGATCTCACAGTAGGTGGGATTGAGCCCCCCATCGGGCTCTGTGCTGACAGCTCAGAGCCTGGAGCCTGCTTCAGATTGTGTCTCCCTCTCTCTCTGACCCTCCCTTGCTCTCTCTCTCACTCTCTCTCAAAAATAAACAAACATTTAAAAAATTTAAAAAACAGAAGCAAACCCCCAAAAACCAATATCTAACCTACAAATGTATGACTTTTCATAGAACAGTTTCAGTGTTGATTCATTTGGGAAAGTAATGGTATCATAAAGATCCAGATTCTTTCTCTCCCTTTCCTCCATCCTCCTTAGCAGCATGACCTCTGTCTCTGCACCTTTGTGTCTCAACATCAGGCGAATCAGTATGTGGGTTCTAAGTGTCCAGAGAGCCACTGCCATGCCAGGGCAGCAGGCCGTACCGTCCCGGGGCCTCGAAGAGACGGACAGCTTTGCCATCATACCCACTAAACCCGACGGAATGGATTTGCCAGCTCAGCTTACCTTTAGCTGCTCCCTCCAGGTGCCCACGGCTCCCCGATGCCACCTGATGCTGAGGTTGGGAATGGGGAGGGGAGTTGGAGAGACGGTGGTCTTGATGGTTGCAGTGACAACACCTTCCCTTCACAGACGTCCCAGAATCACGCCGTGACCACATGGAGAGGGCCGTCCAGCCGCAGGGCCCTGAACTCTTGCTTCATTCACTTCACGGTAGATCCACCTCTGGGTTTACAGGGAAGCCAGGCAGGGCTGGTCGGTGGACTGGATGTGACAAGTGAGTGAAAGAGAAAAATTGAGAGTGACTCTTAACGAGCTTTGGGATTGAGCAACCAGGCGCTTAGTAAGGGAGAACAGGTTTTGGAGATTCAGGAATCGAAAGTTCAATTCTGACCGTGTTAAAGTGGAGATTTCTATTAGGCATCAATAAGTAACAGGTGGGTACACGAAGCAGGCATTTATGATCTCCAGACTTTTTGATAAGTAAATCATACATTTGTAGGTTGGTTGTTTTTGTTGGTTGGTTGGTTGGTTGGTTGGTAGGTACAGACAAAAATGTTCTTTTTTTAAGATCTATTTATTTTTGAGAAAGAGAGCAAAAGCAGGGAAGGGGCGGAGAGGGGAGAGACAGAAGATCCGAAGCAGGCTCTGCACTGACAGCAGCGAGCTGGATGTGGGGCTCCAACTCATGAGCCATGTGATCATGACTTGAGCCAAAGTCAGATGCTCAACTGACTGAGCCACCCAGGTGCCCCCGCCGAAAACATTCCCAACAAATATCATATACGCGCATACATGTATGTGTGTGTATATATTATATATAAGTGCACATCTATCTATGTATCTTATCTTAGTTAAAGTTTACCTGGAAGGTGACATATGAAACTAGCAATGACGCACACATTCTGCGGATGGGGGACTGGGTGCAGTGGAATAGGGGAGGAAGAGAGACAGAGAGGCTTACTTTTGGGGGATCCTTTTATTCTGCTTGTGCAAGGAAGTGGGGGCGCTGATGTAACTCGCCGAAGGCCACGCACGGGGGTGGCAGGGCCACATGAGTCCAAGCCGGTTCTGTTCTCACGGACTCACTCCTCATGGGAAGGGAACTGGGCCCCTCTGGGATAAACGCTTGTCCTCTGCCCCCCACCCCTGGGCCTGCCCCCTCTGCGAGCCTCACTGTGGCCTCTCCTGCAGCTGAGTGTCGGGGCTGAGAAAGGCTGTGTGCGCTCTCCTCTGTTATGGAAACCACAAATCCTGTGGCTACAGCTGCAAGTAAAAATAGTCCTGGAAGGCCCCAGAACACACACCTGCTCCCGACGGACGAATGTCCCTTTCTTTACCTAAGGATTAGAGCTGTTTGGGATTCCAGCTGAAGAGGCCTGGGTTCTAACCCTGGTACTACTACTGCCGACGAAGCTGTGTGTTCTTGGGCAAGCTACTTACCTTCTCTGTGCCTCAGTTTCCTCATCTGCAATGTGACATTTTTACAGATCTCACAGGATTGAGGCACTTGCTTGCATGGCTCATCAGCTAAGCGTCCAAGTCTTGATTTTGGGCCCAGACCATGATCTCATGGTTCATTAGATCGAGCCCCGCATTGGGCTCTGTGCTGACAGCGTGTAGCCTACTTGGGATTCTCTTTTTCTTTCTCTCTCTACCTCTCTTTGTTCTCTTAAAATAAGTAAACATTTTTTAAGAAAATCTCACAGTACTGTGAGGGCTCAAAGAGCAGTTGTAAATTGCTTGTTTCTCTGTCTACGTGGCTCACCGTTAGTCTGCCAGCATTCTTCCTGCTTCTCACACTCCCTCCCCCACAGGACCTTAGCACATGCTCTTCCCTCTACTAGAATGCTGTTCCCTCCCCTCTTTGTCTAACTAGTGGCTATCGGTCCTTCAGATGCTCCCACCTTTGTGAGGGCAGGATCGCTTTTGCTCTCCACTGTGGTCCGGACACCCGGCGCACACACATGTTCGCCATACAGTTAGGGTTCATTAAATATGCATTCAGGGAGTGAGGGAAGGACTAAGTGGACGAAGGAGGTAAGTGATCAGTTCGTGCTAAGTCATTCAGCAAGTGGTCTGTAAATAAGGATGATGCTCGATGTGTCATCGAGAGGGTTAGAAGTGCTAAGCGTGTAGTGTCTGCAGTGAAGCCTGGAGGGCCCCTAAGGACTAGAAGCACTATTGTACATGATCACGGTTCTATTGCCTGCAGGTGTTCTCGCGGCTTCCTGCTGGGACCAGGCTCTGGCGGACGCTCCTTCCAGGCCCTGCCGAGCCCCACCAGACAGCCGACAGCCGACAGCCGGGTCCTGCGCTCACACAGGCAGCCTCAGCCTCTCCCCGGAGGCCAGACTCGGTCCTGTCCCCAGGAAGCGAATTCCTGGCTTCCGGCACAGCTTCTTCAACTTGGCTTCCGTCTCTTTGTGGATTTCCTCCTCCAGGTACAGAGCATCATGGACACATGGTGTGGGGTCGGCCCGGTCCATGGTGGCCTCTCTCTTTGAACCAGGTGTGGACGGCCTGGGCAGTCATGCTTACAACGAAAGAGGTGACTGGAGAGAGGCGGGGACCTGACTAAAATGGCCAAGTAGATCCCTTCTCCTGAGATTTTGGGGTTATGATCTAGTGACTGTTGCTTACATGATGGCTCGCTCAGGTGCTGTGAGGCAGCCATATTTGGTCATGGGCTTGGGGAAGGAGAGAGAGAGAGAAAGAGAAGCAGAGAGCAGGGGTGAAGGAGTCTGTGGGCAGAATGATAAAGGAACACAGAACACGGATGCCACGAGTCCAGGTGACTTTTCCGATGCGAGTTCCAGAAACGTCTGAAGCCGCTGCACTCCCTGCCTTTGTACTTGGCATGATAACAGGGCTCCTCACATAGGGACAGCTGGGTGGTACCTCGGACACCTACGGTCTTTGCTTTTCAGGCACCCTGGCTCCCGGGTTTGGGGCCTGGCCAGGGGGCTGGAGCCCTCCCCGAGGGCCGTCTCTGGGCCTGAGATGCGCCCTGGGAATCCCCACGCCTGTGGCCCATCAGCCTGGTTAACGGCAGAGGCCGGACCGGCAGGAGAGACTGCAGTGTCTCCTCAGATGGCCTCCCAAGGCACCTTGCCAGGCCCTGTTTGCCTCTGGAGCCCGGCCCCGCTCACACAGGCTGCTCTGTGAGGCCGTGGGCAGGAGGCCTCTCCTGCCAGCAGTGTTCGGTTACCCCAGTGACATTCAATTGTTCCTAAGAGAAGAGGCCTGCTTCTGGCAGCTCCCAGACCTGGATTCCAGGAAGTGCTGCCTGACTCCTTTCCTGTTTGTTTCCAATCAGCCAGTCGGCCTGTATCACTTTCCACTGGATTGCGTAAGGCCGCCGGCTGCTAGCACCGTCTCTCTCACTGCTGCTGCTGCTGCTGTCTCCGTCCCGCGCGGGGCTCACCCCGGCCTGGGAGGAAGACACGGGGCACATCAGCGGGAGTTTGGTGCTGCCCAGATAGACCCGAATACCAGCTTGGCCCTGCCGAGTTTTCAGTGTCCAGGGATGGGTGACTTACCCTAGAATGAGGATCCGAGAGTCTCAGCCCAGAAGAGAGATCCCTAGGGTGACATTTCAGCCTTGTGGGAAGGACCCATGGCCATGCGGACACTGGCGCAGCCTCTCTACCTTCTGCGGAGTAGTTTGCAGGGGCTGAGTCAAACAAGGCTGGACCCGCAGCTCTGGAAGCATCTGCTGGAGCTCAAATCCTGGCTCTGCTATTTACTGGCTGTGTGACTTTGGGAAAAGCACTGAACCCCTCTGTGCCCGGTTTCTCCATCTGTACTATAGAGATAATAATAAAACCTACTTTATTAGACTGTAATAAGATATGAATCATTTAAAAAATTTTTAATGTTTATTTTTGAGTGAGCGAGAGAGAGAGAATGAGCAGGGGAAGGGACAGAGAAAGCCAGGGACATAGAATCCAAAGCAGGCTCCAGGCTCTGAGCTGTCAGCACAGAGCCCGATACGGGGCTCAAACTCATGAACAGTGAGACCATGACCTGAGCAGAAGTCGGACATTCAACTGACTGAGCCACCCAGGGGCCCCTAAGATTTGAATCATTCAGTACAAATAAAGAGTTCAGTACAATGCCTGGTACATAATAAAAGCTCAGTAAGTACAAGCAATTATTATTATTATAATGACTATTATTATTAATTTTCAAAAGAGAAAGGTCATATTTATGCCCAAGAAGATTTGGATAGTAGTATTCATTGCTGCATGACTTTTAACAGTGACAGATTGAGAACCATCTAGATATCTCTCAGTAGGAAATGGTTAAACCAATTAGGGCATATCCACACTATAGAATCCTGTGCAGGAGTTAAAAGAGTGTGGCAGAGCTGTGTGGCCTGATATGGAAAACTTCCAAAACATAGTGTGCAGCCAAAAAAAAAAAAAA
>NC_043711.1:95078764-95095210 GCF_006229205.1 Suricata suricatta | reverse complement strand
GTCGGGGAAGCGGTGGGGGGAGAGGGAGAGAGAGGAAGGAAATGGCTCATTCAGGGGACATAGAAGGAAACCCCTGGGGAGGTCCATACTCCTGAGGAAAGACCCTGAGAGGAAAATGGAACCTGGTTCACGCAGGGCCTGGCAAACACAGCCCTTTGGGTTTTCTCTTGAGAGCCGTGGGGAGCAAGGGATTGGGAGTTGCCTTTGCCCAGCGCACTCAGTCTTTCGGATTAGCACGGTGCCAGTCCTGGCTTGCCATCTGGCCTGGCTACAGGTGACCGTCAGTCTCATTTCCATCAATAACTCATTCAATAATTTTTAAAAAATTATGTCTTTTTTGGGGTGCCCGGATGGCTCAGGTCATGATCTTACAGTTTGTAAGTTTAAGCACCATGTCCTGCTTTGGGCTGACAGCTTACAGCCTGGAGGCTGCTTCAGATTCTGTGTCTCCCTCTCTCTCTGCTCCTACGCTGCTCATGCTCTGTCTCTCTCTCTCAAAAATGAATAAACAGTAAATATATATATATATGTCTTTTTCTGTCTTGGGGTAAGACATGCTCTTAAGATCTTGTTATTTTTTTATTTTATTTTTAAGTGATCACTACACCCAAAGTGAGGCTCGAACTCACAACCCTGAGATCAAGAGTTGCATGTTCCACAAACCGAGCCACCCAGGTGGCCTAAGGTCGTGTTTACAACAAAATGGAAAGGGAGGTACAGAGACTTCCCGTGCCCCCCGCCCCCATCTCATGCACAGCCTCTGCTCTTACCACAACACCCCCACCAGAATGGCAATGTATTTTTTTTCTTTTTTTGCCAAGGATAAATGTATCCTGACACCTCACAGTCATTCAAAGCCCCTGGTTTCCCTCACAGGTGTTCTACATTCTATGGGCTTGGACAGAAGTAAAATGGTGTATATCCATCATTAACACGCAGAGGGTTCTCCTGTCCTAAGGATTCTCTGTGCTCTGCCTGCCCCTCGCCCCGGCAGCCGCTAATCTTTCTATTGTCTCCATAGTTTTTGCCTTTTCTGGAATGTCATATGATTGGAATCACACAGTTTATAGCCTTTTCCGATTGGCTCCTTTCACTTAGTAATTGGCACCTAAGATTTCCATTCTGGGACCGTATGACTGATGCTGCTATGAACATTTGTGTACATGTTTTTGAGTGGACACATTTTTGTTTTTTTTAAGTAGGCGGCACACCCAGGGAGGAGCCCAATGCAGGGCTTGAACTCATGACCCTGAAACCAACGCCTGAGCTGATATCAAGAGTCAGATGCTTAACGGACCAAGCCACCCAGGTGTTCCAGGACAGGTGTTTTCAATTCTTTCCTGTATACACCTGTGGGTGAACTTGCTGGGTCCTATGGTAACTGTTTAACCATCTTGAGTAACTGCCGCAGTGCTTTCCAAAGAGGCTGCACCATTTTACATTCCACCAGCCTGAGGGTTCGGATTTTCAGATGCTTTTTCATACCTTTTGGGTTTTTTTATTATTTTTAAAAAATTTTTAATGTTTTATTTTATTTTTGAGAGAGAAAGAGACAGCATGAACAGGGGAGGGTCAGAGAGAGAGGGAAACACAGAATCCAAAGACACAGGCTCCAGGCTCTGAGCTGTCAGCACAGAGCCTGACACGGGGCTTGAACCCATGAACTACAAGATCATGACCTGAGCTGAAGTCGGACACTTAACCGACTGAGCCATCCAGGTGCCCCCACCTTTTTTTTTGGAGACACACAAACTGTGTAAGTATCTAGGTAGAAGGAGGTGAAGAAAGGTAAGCGGATGGGGCTTGGTCATGCAAGGTGCTGAGGCCTCAGGTGGGCATTGGGTTTTACTGTGATCTCAGGCGGCAGCTCTAGGAGCCCTTTAAACGGAGGAGAAACATGAACTGATTTACATGTGTGTGTAATGTGCATCTTCATTGCTTTTCCATTTAATCCCTAAGTGGCTGATGGTTCATATGCCTCCTCATCCTGCAATAGGTAACTCGTGTTTTGATTTCTTATGTGTTCCTTTGGAGTTACTTTTTCTAAAAATTTTTTATTTTTTTATTTTATTTTTAAAAAAATTTTAATGTTTGTTTTTGAAAGAGAGAAAGACAGAGCGTGAGCATGGGAGGGGCAAAGAGAGGGAGACACAGAATCTGAGGCAGGCTCCAGGCTCTGAGGTGTCAGCACAGAGCCCGACGTGGGGCTCGAACCCACTAACCGTGAGATCATGGCCTGAGCCGAAGCCAGACGCTTAACTGACTGAGCCACCCAGGCGCCCCTGGAGTTTCTTTCTGCGTACATAAGCAAATACAAACACACATGCTTGTTTTTCTGCTGTTTTTACACAAGGTAGATACCATCACCCTAGCTTTTCCACACAGTAATCAGTGTTATCTTAAAGACTTTTCCATATCAATGTGTACAGAACATCATTATTCTTTTTCCTATTACTGTGTGACATTCTATAATTTGATGGATCACAATTTTGCGAGCAGTCTCCTCATAACAGCAACGGTTTTCCTTTTTTTTTTTTTCTGTGATAACCCACGCTTTCCATAAGTAATTCCATACAGATGGCATCTCCCATACACACAGGATTATTTACCTGACCAACGCCCGGAAATGGAATTGTTGGATCAGAAAGGTATATGCATTTATGATTTTGATAAACTTTGCCAAATTGCCCTTCAGAAAGGTTGGGCCAGTTTATGCCCCACCAGGAATCACGGAGGTGCCCTATGGCCTCAAACTCTTATCATGCTTCTGGAACTTTCCCAGTGTGCTAGATGGAGGATGGTGGCAGCAGGGCTGTTTTTCATGCTTAAGAGCCACTTGAGCTTCCTTCTTTATAAACTGTCTGTTTACCCCCTTTGTTCATCTTTCTATTGGGCTGTTGTCCATTTTTCTTATCTAAGAGCTCTTCTGACATGAGGGGGAGAGTACCTCTTTGTGAAAGGAGCTGTGAGAATTTTCCGTGCTTTGTCATGCGTGTTTTGACTTTGTAGAGGATGGGCTGCTTCTTTCTCTCTCTTTATTACTTTGGTTTTGCCATGAGGTTTTTCTCTTTTAATGTAGCCAAGTGTATTAATCTTTTCCTGTATGGCTTCTGGACTTTCAGTCATGGTTAGTTAGCTCCCTTTCACACTTTCTTGTAAGATTTATGGTTTCGTTGTTTGTGTGTTTTACGATTCAGCCAAAAGCTGTCCCACTGTGTGTCTCATTCTGTAGCTTGCTGCTTTCTCACATTGATACACAGAGAAGCTCTAGTTCGTTCATTTTAACTGCTACATTGTATGCCAGCATGTGACTCGTGAAAGCATATACATGTTTTAAATTTATCTATTAATTTTGAGAGGAGAGAGACCATGTGAGTGAGGGGAGGGGCAGAGAGAGGGAGAATTCCAAGCAGGCTCCGAGCTGCCAGCACAGAGCCTGACTCTGGACGTCAACTCATAAACCATGAGATCATGACTTGAGCCGAGATGATGAGTCACATGCTTAACCGACTGAGCCACCCAGGCGCCCCTGTAAAACTGTATTTTATTAACCTGTTCCCTAATAGTGGAATTCCGTTTGACTGCAAATTTTGTAGTCAGTGCCGCAACGAACACCCGGTGTATACATCTCCTTATGCTTGCTTGCCAGAATTTCTTCGGAGCACATACCTAGAAGTAGACTTTCTGTCCATCCCTGGATGTCTGACTCTGGTTTTGAATGGCATCTCCCCGATTAATCTCTGGATGGAGCATCTTTTCACATGTTTGCGGCCCTTTGGGCTTTCTATTCTTGTAGAAATGCCTTTTTGAATCCTTTAGTGCTTTTTTTCATTGGGGTAATGGTCTTTTCTTTCTTATTAATCTTCAAGAGTTCCTTATAGACTCTGGATTTAATTCCTTTGTTATATTGGTTGTATCTTCTGCTGGCTTGTCATTTCTTTTTCCCCTTTGTGAGGTCTTTTGCCATAGAGGAAATATTCAATATTGATGTACTCCTGTATATGAATCTTTTCCTTTATAGTTTGTGCCTTTTGTGCCTGGCTTAGGAAATCCCTTTCTCTCTGAAGTCATCAAGATATTCTTCTATGTGTTCCTTTAATCATGTTAGAGTTTTCAAAGAAAAAAAAACATTTTTTTTAATAATCTAAAATGATGCCAGAGGAGATTGAGATGCCCTTCTGTTCATTGAAGTGGGATACGGGTTAAGGAAACTGAGAACAAAACACTAACCTCTGCCATCTCCTGGCCTCTCGCTCGGGGCAATGTTACATTGGCTGCTGTGTAGGGTGATTGATTATGTCTGGGCTCTAGGATGTTAAGACCCTAGACTCCGGTTCTTCCCTCCCTGTCTTTGATCAACACTCTTTATTCCTGCCTGTGACTCTGGGGCTTAGCAGCGGCCACAGATCCTTGCTCTGGCCCCCATTACACCGCTCCAAGTAAGGCTGCTGCTCCAAGCCCTCTCCTGGGACTCAGGATGTGCAGGGGAAGGAAGGGGAAGAAATCAAAGCAGCTGGTTTTCTTTCCTGAGATCATGACAATGTCTGATTCTTCCAGACACCTGCCACAGCATCATGTCCTTGGCTAATTGGCTTCCCCTGTTGCCGACGTGGGCGGCCTTTCCCTGAATCAGTGGTGACATTTGAAGCCCGGTCCATCTCTTGGGAGAGTCCCAGCTTTGGAATGTCCGTGTCCTTCCTGTTCAGGGGCCGGGCTGGACAGGGGCAGCAGGTGGTTTGGAGAATCCTCTGACCTTCCCACTCAAATTGCCTATTAAGCATAAGAAAATGCACCCTGTGGCCCACTAGATACAATGAGATGTAATCATGTGAGTTCAGAGGCTGCTGATTAGTTGATTTACCATTATATTTTGTAGACATTTTATTTTTGTTTTGTAGACATTTTAATTAAATATCAATTAATTTTATTCAAATCTGCAGCTTCCTTTTTATATCCTGGAGTCAGTATTTTTTTTTAGGTCTAATACATTTTTATGTGCACTTATGTACACCCAGAGTTTCCTATGTTTAGGACCATGGAATCTTTATAGACCATAGGAATCTACCCAGAGGAATAAACACTTTCCTCCATACAGAATTATTGTTTGCAGAGCCCTCTCCAGGATCACTAACTCTTTGCAAAGCATATTGGAAAATCAAGGAAGATCTAAATAGTCATATTCTCTCTATAGAATAAGGAATATTTGTAGTCTCCTCCTAGGTATAAAATCATAGAATATTTACAGAACATTCTCTGGATATGGAATTTTTGGGTGGTTGAACATCTTTTCCTTCCTGTTCATAAAATTAGGAACTGTCTTTGAGGAACACCCTCAGGTACACAGAATCATGGAATGTTTGCAAAACCTCTTCTTGTGGCTTGAATCTTATATTACTTACAGGATACCTGCCTCTGGAAAATCACTGAGGGTTTGCAGAGCCTTTTTGCTGATCATTCTGGAATGTCTATAGAACTTCCTTATCTGTATAGACTGAAGGAATGTTAGCTGAACCTCCTTCTTCTGTGTAGAATTTCGGGGTGTTGACTGAGCACCCTATGTTATACGGTCATAGAATGTTACCGAGAACACTCCTCACTCTAAGACTTGAGATGTTTACATCTCCACTACCTGTTGGAGAGAAGTAAGAGAAGCAAAGGGTCACGACCAGATCATGGAGGGGTCTTATAGGTCAAATGAAGATTAGCCTTTTTCTTTCTTTTTTAAAAAATTAAAAAAAAATTTTTTTTCGAGAGACAGACAGACTGTAAGGGAGGGAGGGGCAGAGAGAGAGGGAGACACAGAATCCGAAGCAGGCTCCAGGTGCTGTCAGCACAGAGCCCGACATGGGACACCAACTCATGAGTGGTAAGATCATGACCTGAGCCGAAGTCAGATGCCCAACGGACTGAGTCACCCAGGTGTCCCAAGATTAGCCTTTTTTCTATTAGCTATAGGGAGCCACTAAAGTTTTTTGATAAGTCCAGAGACATGATAAAAATTATATTCTAGGAAGCTTAATAGAGTGAAGGAAGTAAACGGGATAAACTGAAAGGCAGTGGCTTAAAAATAATTTTTTAAAACAAGGCAAAAATTAAGGTGCTGATTGATTTAAGAAATTAAGAAATTAAGGTACTAACTGCAATAATCTATAGCAAATACTTTGATAAAACAAAGACTCATTCTCTAGAGCAGGGGTTAGCAAACTACAACCCAGGGGCCAAATCTGGCCAACTGCCTGTCTTTGAAAGTAAAATTCCGTTGGAACATAGTCACATTAGCTGTTTGTTGTACAGTAGCAGAATTAAGTGGTTGTGACGGAGAATATAAGGCCTGTAAAACCAAAAACGTTTCCTATCTGGCTCTTTACAAAAGAAATTTTCTTATCTCTGCTCTAGCGGAAGAAGAAATACCCTGGAATTTTTCTTTAAATATTTGAATTTTTGGGGTATTTTAAAATTCATTCACAGCGATTCAACTGAATTCATAAAGCTTCATTCATTCATTCATTCAACCAATATTTACCAAAGATCTACATTATATCAGGCCCTGACTTAGGCAAAGATGGAAAAGAGGCAGCTCATGCCCTCAAGGAAAGGTGTAACCTAGACATAACTGTCATATAATTGATAAGAAACTAGTTATGTGAAGGGCACATGGGTGGCTCAGTAGGTTGAGTGTCTGCCTCTTGATTTGGGCTCAGGTCATGATCCTACTGTTGTGAGGCTGAGTCCTGAGTCAGACTCCATGATCAGCATCAAGCCTGCTTGAGACTCTCTCTCTCCCCCCCTCTCTCTTTTTCTCTCTCTCCCTCCCTGCTTCTGCCCCCTCTTTCTGCTCGTGCTCTTGAATTCTGTCTCTAAAGTAAAACAAAACAAAACAAAAAGCCACCTCTTTATTGATTAAAAAAAATTTTTTTATGTTTATATAGTTTTGAAAGAGAGAGAGAGACAGACAGAGTGTGAGCAGGGGAGGGCGGAGAGAGAGACGGAGACACAGAATCCAAAGCAGGCTCCAGGCTCTGAGCTGTCAGCACAGAGCCTGACGTGGGGCTCAAACCCCAAACCGTGAGATCATGACCTGAGCCGAAGTCAGATGCTTAAACGACTGAGCCACCCAGGCCCCCTAAAAACCCACCTTTAAAAGAAAAAGAAAAGAAACCAGCTCTCTGACTTTGGTCAAGTTCCTTAATCTTTATAGATTGCAGTTTCTCTGCTGATGAGGATGATTATACCTCCCTCAAGATATTTTTTTATGGTTACCATATATAAAGTGCTTAGAAAGTGCCTGACACCAAGTAAGTACTATTTAAGTGCTTTTTAAATATGTACCTACACCTGAACATACATCCCTGTGTACCTATACACATACGAAACAGTGCCCAGTGCCCTGCTAGGGTTGTCTACAGTTACTCTATGTAGGAGAGCTACACACCTGTGATATGCATATGTTTCTGTGTTTATGTTATACTTCAGTTCAAACAAAACAGAAAAACCTCAGCATGTACAAAATTGGGGTAAAATAGGGGCGCCTGGGTGGCTCAGTCGGTTAAGCCTCTGACTTCGGCTCAGGTCAGATCTCACGTTCGTGGGTTCGAGCCCCGCGTCAGGCTCTGTGCTGACACTTAGCTCAGAGCCTGGAGCCTGCTTCTGGTTCTGTGTCTCCCTCTCTCTCTGCCCCTCCCCCTCTCATGCTCTGTCTCTCTCTGTCTCAAAAATAAATAAAAAACATTAAAAAAAAACAAAACCCCAAAATTGGGGTAAAATAATGGCCACCGGGCCTAAGTGGATTCAGGACTCAAATGATTTCATCAGGACTCAATTTTTCCTTATTGCTTACATCAGTCTCTTTCCATATGCCAGCTTCATTCCCAGGTTCCACATGCTGATAAAATGGCTGCCATTGCTCCAGCTTCACAACCCTTCATATTTAAATCTAGTATGAAAGACATAGTTGGCTTCTCCAAACACACAAATTTAAGTTTCTGGGAGTCGAGTCTCATTGGCTCTGACCAGTCTGCCCAACTCCAAACCAATCACTATTACCAGAGGAATACAATGTTATGACTGACCAGGCTGGTTCACATAACAAGTCTGAAGGTAAACATGGAGTCAGCAACCCCAAAGAACCACACAGAATGAAAGCAAGAGGTGAAAGAAATTGGAGCTGTTGCAGAAGGTGAATGAACGTTAAGCGGCTATAAAAGGTCAATAAATGTCTCTTAACAAGACACCATCATCATCGTCATCATCATCATCATCGTCATCTTTTTCAGTCAGCATTTATAAAAATCCCTGGCACATAGTTTGGTTCTTGATAAATATTGTTAAGTGAGAACATTACTTCTCTCAGCTAATACTCCCCGGGAGCGACCCTCTTACGCCCTTGGCCTCCCTGTCCAGGATAGAAAGACCGTGGCAGAATTTTTAAAAGGGACGTAAACCAGTCTTTGCAAAGACATAGCCCTCTACAGAATCAGTGCTCTTAGAGGATGTTGGCTGACTTTCTTATACCAGTTCCTCATATCTTTCTCTCCATCAAGGAGTTTCGTGGCAGAGGGACAGAACCTTGGAAAAGTCTGATCCTTGCAACTGTGGGTGAGGAAGAAAGTCAAGGGAACCCTCATTCACCGCAGCCGGGAGTATAAATTAGTACCCGCATTTTGTAAAACAATTCGGAAATAGTTAAGCAGATGTGCAAACCCTATTGCTCAGCGAATCCACTCGTGTTTGTATGTGCTCTGGAGAAACTCCTGCTCATATGCATAGGATTGCGTGACAGTTATTGCTGTGTCACAAACCCCGCCGAACTTGGTGTGTAAACAACAACTATTCTCTTAGCCCATGGACCTGGGCAGGGCACACTGGGAGCAGCATGTCTGGGGCTTCAGCTGAGAGGACTGGAAGGTCACAGATGGGGGCTGGAAGAGCTTAAGGTTGGTTCTCTCTCACGTCCGGTGATTGACGTCGGCTGTTGGCTGGGATCCCCACCCGGGCCATGGACCCGAGCACCTCCACGTCCTGGCCCCATGTGGCTTCTTGACGGCACGGCGGCTGACGGTTCCAAAGATGTGTGTCCCTCCCAACAAGTCAGAAGCTGTGTAGTGTCACTTTCCACGTGTTTCTGGTGGCTGTAAATGATTCACAATCCCACCCAGCTTCAAAGAAAGGGGGGGATGAAGAAAGTTCTGGAAGAGCATGAGGATGGGAAACACTCCTGAGACCATCTTTGGAAAATACGTTCTGCTACGGATGTTCATGGCACCACAGTGTCTACTGGGCCATCATCCCTTTTCCAAATCCCTTGGGGCCAGATGTGTTTTAAAATTTTGAAAATCACAGAATTTCGAAAGATAATAGGAGATACACACGGAATATTTGTAGAACGCCCCTTGAGAGGGATGGGTTACTCTGTCAAGAAAAATCTACCAATTTCCTCCGTGGAACATGTGGATGTTCACAGTGAGATGAGGATCATAGACAGCTCTCTGTGTCTGAGGTCAAGTTTTGCCACGAAAGATGTTCGCGTCAGGTCAGGTCTTGCTGCCAAATAGATTATGAAAAAGCTTTTAGGTTTTAGGTTTCTTGGATTTTGAATTTTAGCTAAGAATCTATGGACCAGTAGTAGCAAAAAAGAGGAAACGGCCTAAATAGACTTCATCAGGAAAAAGGACTTAAAAACTGTGGCCTCATTCTATGGTGAAATGCTACACGGCCGTGAACATGAAGAAACGCAGGCTACATGCGTCACTGTGGACATGTCTTATAAAAATAATGTTGAGGAAAGCATGTTGCAGAAAGTGTACTCATGATCAAGTTAGGACAAGCCCGGGGGTGCAGTAGTAGCAAACAGCCCCTGTATTGCAGAGCCTTAAAACGACGTTTTCTTTCTTTTATTTTTTTAATGTGTATTTATTTTTGAGAGAGATTGAGAGAGAGAGAGCAGGGGACGCACAGAGAGAGAGGGTGATGCAGAATCCAAAGGTTCCAGGCTCTGAACTGTCAGCACAGAGCCCAACGCTGGGCTTGAACTCCAGAACCACAAGATCATAACCTGAGCCGAAGTCAGATGCTTAACTGACTGAGCCCCCCAGGTGCCCCTTATTTCTTGATCGTGATGGGGTGAGGGGAGCTTCCTCCTCATTCTGGAACTCAGCTCTGCCGAACACTGATAATTATTATGGCAAAGGACAAAGAGTGGCCAAGGACGCCGGCTCAAAAGGCTGCTGGCAGGAAGTGATACTGTCACTTCTGCTGGGAGCCTCAGTTTCTCTGACAGGGGCTGATTAACTACTGCCTGGTTGTAGGTTACCTGGGTGGCGCCCTAGTCAATGCTCAGTCAGCAGGCATTGCTGGCACTGGAAGGACTCAGTGTCAAGGCGCCTCGAACATGGAGAGCAGTTACGCACATGTCAACGCTCTATCTGCTCTTGCCTCCGGGAGTTTGACCTGAGAGAGTTTGAACTGTATGATGTTACCACACTACTGATGATGATTGTCCATGGGTTGTGCAATGTCTGCCTCAGGGCAGGTTCCTGGAATCTTTTCCAGTAAAGTCTGAGGGGGTAGGAGGGGCATGGTATCACTTGTGACCTTTTACTTTAGGCTGTGGATCCTTTTCTTTATATGTTTGATTTGGGCAAGCCTGTTAATTAGATGTTGACAAGCAGATGTGAGGCCCAACTTATGCTCTCTGGAACTTCTCCAGGGGCCTCCCTTTCTTTAGGTTACTCCCCTCCTCCAAAACCTTCAAGGGCTCCCTATGGCCCACAGGAAATGGTGTGAGAATAGCAACCGTGATCGAGTACTGCTATATGCCAGACACTGTCAAATCTTCCCCGAAACCCGTGGAAGAAGGAACCAGATGAGGAAATGGAGGTTGAAAGAGGTGAAAAGACTTGCCCAGATCACAGGGAGAGAAAGGGAAGAGGCAGGCCTGGCTGACCTCCAGGTCTTTTTGATTCAGGGGCCCCGCTGAGTCACGGGGTCCAGCCACCTCCAGCCTCACCCCTAGTCTCTTCCTTGTCCTTGGACCGAGCGACTGCTCCAACCAGGAGCAGGAGCTCAACCCACTCTCAAACACCATCTAGAGGGGCGTCCTCACCTTTCCTCCAACAATTATTGAGCACCTGCTGGATGCCAGGCACTGTGCTAGATGCAAGGATAGAGCAGAAAATGAAACAAAATCTCTGACATCATGGAGCTTATGTTCTGATAGGGGAGACAGAAAACGAACAAATAAACACACACATGTGTAATATAATGTTGGGAATGAAAAGTCGTATGAAGACAAACAGATGGGAGAGAGAGTTCTGGGGTGGGGAGAAAGATATTTTAGAGGAAAGGTCTCTTAGAAGAGATGACATTTGAGGAGAGACCAGGATGCAGTGAACTTATTTGAGGGGCTAAAAGGAAATGAATAATGAATGAATGCATATTTGAGTGAGCTGGAAGCCTAACTTAGAGATGAAATGGTTGACACACACACACACACACACACACACACACACACACACACACACACCAGGGGTGCCTGGGTGGCTCTGTCCATTAAGTTTCAGAATCTTGATTTCCTGATTTTGGTTCAGGCCATGATCTCACAGTCCGTGAGCTCAAGCCCGGGCCTGGCTCAGTGCTGACAGCACGGAGCCTGCTTGGGATTCTCTGTCTCCCTCTCTCTCTGCTCTTCCCCCACTCTCTCTCTTTCTCTCTCTCAAAATAAATAAATAAGCTTAAAAAAGTGTGAAGCTCCAAAAAGAATCAAAGAAAGGTTAAAAACCCAATCTTTTTCAATACCTTTTATGTCCGACGGAGCAGGGGAAGCGGTGGGTCACCGGCGGCTAGTCCAGGGGTAGGAATCGTCCCTGCCGCTTCCACAGCGGGACAGCTGCATCCCTTGTCACCCAGGCGAGGCTGGAAGTGGATGGGAAGGGAGTCCAGCTGCAGAGGACGTTTGGATTGAGTAGGCTGTATCCCCACCACCCGCTTCCTAATTGAAGCCCATTTTGGGCCATCCAGGCGGGGCCCTCTTTTTCCCTGCCTCGGGGTGGTGGGAGAGATCAGGGCAGCCTGCTCGCAGGGACGGAGGCACCCATCCCCTTGGCTTCCAGAGCGCTCAGCCTCCTGCTTCTCCATCTGCTTTGACAGTTGCACTGCCTTGGCTGTAAGCTTTCCCTCTTCCTGGGACCAGCGGCCCGCAGGTGCCATCGAGGTGTGGATTTCCTCTGCATTTTTCAGAGCTTTAAGCACCTTTCCGTATGCTTCTTGGCTATTTAGATACCTTCCTTTATGAAATGCCTGTTCAAGTCTCCCCTCCCCCCCACCTATTTGGTTGTCAGTCTTGTTTCTATAAACCTGTGGGTTTAAAAAAAAATTATGGGAGCGCCTGGGTGGCTCAGTCTGTTCAGTGTCTGACTTGCGCTCAGGTCGTGATCTCGCGGTTTGTGAGTTCGAGCTCCGCGTCAGGCTCTGTGCCGACCGCTCAGAGCCTGATGCCTGCTTCCGATCCTGTGTCTCCCTCTCTCTCAGTCCCTCCTCCACTCACCCCTGTCTGTGTCTGTCTCTCACTCTTGAGAAATAAAGAAACATTAAAAAAAGTTTAATTTGTATATGAGTTCTTTATAACCTACGTGTTTCTATCCTTTTACTCTGCTGCCTGTCATTTCTCTTATTGGTGTCTTTTGATGAAGAGAAACTTTTATTTTAACTGCAGCCTAGTTTATCACAATTTTCCCTTTTGGCTGGTGTTTGTGTCCTCTGACACATCTCCACCTACCTCAAGGACGTGGAGATATTCTTTGTTTTCATCTAGAAGCTTTTTTTTGGTGATCGTCACATTTAGATTTACAATCCATCTTGAATTGATTCTGTGGATAGTGTGAGGTAGGAGTGGAGAGTCTTTTTTTCCCCATATGGAAATCCAACAGATCCAGCACTTATTTAGTTAAACAAAATGTTGCATGGTAATATCTGGTGTTTCCTGTACCATCTTCTCAACTTCCTATAGGTTTAAAATGTTTTAAATAAAATTTGGGGGAGAAATGATGAAAATAAGGTACAGAGACCTTTGTAGGTAAATAAATACTATGGAAATAATTCCAAATGTGATCTGTAAGTCTTGATTTGATACTGTTGAAAAAAAAAACAGCTACAAAAGATATTCTTGAAACAATTGGGGAAATTTGGGAATGTACTGGCTATTAAAGCATGTTACAGTATGATGGTTCTTTTTTTAGTTTTTAAAGTTTATTTATTTTGAGAGAGAGAGAGTGAAAGCACAAGCAGGTTGGGACAGAGCACAAGGGGAGAGAGAGAATCCCAAGCAGGCTCTGCACTGTCAGCCCACAGCCCAGAGCCCGATGCGAACTGCGAGGTCAGGACCTGAGCTGAAGGCAGATGCCCAACCAACTGAGGCACCCAGGCACCTGATTGTTCATTTTCTTTTTTACTTTTTCTCTTTTTTATTTTTATTTTTATTAAAAACATTTTTTAATGTTTATTTTTGAGACAGAGAGAAAGAGAGCGTGAGCAGGGGAGAGGCAGAGCAGAATCCAAAGCAGGCTCCAGGCTCTGAGCTGATGTGGGGCTCGAACTCACAAAGCCCAAGATCATGACCTGAGCTAAAGTCGGATGCTTAACTGACTGAGCCCCCAGGCGCCCCTGATTGTTCGTTTTCTTAGGTGTGATACGACTATTGTGGTTATGTAGGGAATGTACCTTTTCTTAGGACTTCTGCTGAAATATTGAGGCGTGAAGTACCACACCAGTAAGGCAGCAACTTACTTTTAAAAACCTTCGGGGGGCTCTTTTTCGTGGCGCCTCGGAGGCGGTAGGCGACATCAAGATGAAGCTGAACATCTCTTTCCCAGCTACTGGCTGCCAGAAACTCATTGAAGTGGACGATGAACGCAAACTTTGTACCTTTTATGAAAAGCGAATGGCCACAGAAGTCGCTGCTGATGCCTTAGGGGAAGAATGGAAGGGTTGTGTGATTCGAATCAGTGGTGGCAATGACAAGGCTTCTCCATGAAGCAGGGTGTCTTGACCCATGGCCGTGTCTGCCTGCTGCTAAGTAAGGGGCATTCCTGCTACCGTCCACGGAGGACTGGAGAAAGAAAGCGCAAATCTGTCCAGGGTTGCATTGTGGATCCCAATCTCAGTGTTCTCAACTTGGTCATCGTCAAAGAAGGGGAGAAGGATATTCCTGGACTCACTGATACTACTGTGCCTCGTGGCCTGGGGCCCAAAAGAGCTAGCAGAATACGCAAGCTTTTCAACCTCTCAAAGGAAGATGATGTCCGCCAGTATGTTGTGAGAAAGCCCCTAAACAAAGAAGGTAAAAAACCTCGAACCAAAGCACCCAAGATTCAGCGTCTTGTTACTCCATGCGTCCTCCAACACAAACGTCGGCGCATTGCTTTGAAGAAGCAGCGCACAAAGAAAAACAAGGAAGAGGCTGCAGAATATGCTAAGCTTTTGGCCAAAAGAATGAAGGAGGCCAAAGAAAAACGCCAAGAACAGACTGCAAAGAGACGGAGGCTATCTTCGCTGAGAGCTTCTACCTCAAAGTCTGAGTCTAGTCAAAAATGAGATTGTTGTAAGAGAAACAAATACATAAGATCAGACATCAAAAAAAAAAAAAAAAACCCCTTTGGGGGGAAAAGCTCTGTACTTAATATAGAAAGATAAATGTGGGAAACTGATAACAGTTGTTGAATCCAGGTGGAGAGTAAACAGGTGCTCCTTGTTCTATTCTTTTAACTTTTCGGTATGTTTGAAAGTGTTTATTATAGACGTGGCGGGGGCAGGGGCCATAGTGTGGGCTAAACAAAAAGTAGTTACAGGTCAGATTATTCCAGCTAGTTTGAGATTTCTGGTCTAGGGCCTCAACTCCACTATCTCACTCACTCTGAATCATGTCCCCGAGATAGGCAACACTGGGTCCAATTTATGGGCAGTGAATAGAATCTGAGGGGTAAATGACTTGCTTAAGGTCACACAGCTAGCTAAGACCAAGCCAAGATTTGAACCCAAATCTGAGTAAAAATTCTCTGCCAAGAAAAGCAGAGAAATTTTGTTTAAGCTTCTTCTCCATCTCATTTCCCGGGGGTGTTGGTCAGGTAAGAGCTATGTGCATTTACCATGTGCCTGGCTTTGCATGTGTTACTCAAATCCTCACAGCAACTGGATGCAATTGTTACTAATAATGTCCCCCATTTTACAGAGAGGCACAGAGAAGTTAAATAACTTGCTTGAAGTCATTCAGCTAAGAGTGGAAGGGATGGGAGTCAGGGAACGGAGACCGTCTGGTTCTAAAGCCCTCACTTACAGGCTCTAGCGTTGTAAAAAGCATAAATCACTTTAGGAATAGAAAGCAGGATTACTGTTGGCTCTCAAAGAATCCCTGCAAAGTCCTCTCTCCTCCTGACTGCTTCTGGCATTTCAAGACAGCCTCACAGTTCCCTGTGAGCTGTATCTACACCGGGAACACTTTCCTCCTTAATTCACCTGGAAGACTCCAGAAGCTGGGGCTGGTTCTTCTGGCCTGGGGCTGATCTTAAAGCACTGTTTTGGTTATGGTCACACACTAACCCAGGGAAGAGGAAAGCAGTTTGCAGGATGAGAATGAGGAGCCAGATGGAATGCTGAGGTAAGTTACCACCTAGTGGTCACAGGTCTGCCTCTGGAGACAGGTCAGTTTTGATTTGAGCCCTTACTGTAAGGCTTGGGTGAATTGCTTCCCCGAAGAGCCCAGGTTTCCTCATTTGTGTCATAGGAATAGTAAGAGCACACATTTCAGGGCCCCCGGGGGAGTTTAATAAGATAAGTAAAGCCCAGCGTCTCTCAGCACAAGTCTTCACGTTGATAATTGTTATCATTACACTCCTTATGATTCTGTGGGACGTGGACCCTGCCTAGAGATCTAACCTTTATCTGTCCTGGGTTTGGATAACCTAGGGATAGAGGAAGCTTTTTAACCTCAGGGCCTTTGTGCCTGCTGTTCACCCTTTTATGTCTCATCCCATGTCACCTGCTCAACAAGGCCTTCCTTAACCACACTAGCCTGCCTCCAATACATTCTCCTGTTTCATTGTGTTCATATCTATCAGTACCTGATACTATGAACTGATTTGTAGCTCTCTCCTTGCTTTTAAGCGTGAGTTCATGAAGACAGATTGTCTGTTTTGTTCTCTGTAGCATCCCTAACACCAAGAATAATGTCTGATCTATTTCAGGCTTTTAATAAATGGTGAATTGAATTAATGAATGAATGAGTGAAGGTGTATGCCGAGCCCCTATGCCCATAATCCCCGCTCCACTGTCGCAGTGGGCGATCAGCCCCGTCAGACATTGCAGACGGCCCCTTGGCTTCCGGGCTGGGGGCGCCGTTGCGCGGAGCCCACCGGCACTTGAGCGACGCTCCCCGAAAGCCTGGGCGGTGGCCGCGCC
>NC_043711.1:95007961-95078664 GCF_006229205.1 Suricata suricatta | reverse complement strand
CCCCCAAGGGCACACCCTTGTTACTCCACCCCGTACCTCTTTTCCTTCCCCCAAATTCCCCCCCCGCCCCCCCCTCCGGGCCTCGGGCCTCGGGCTGCAGTTTCTTCCAGAATGAAGACTTCTGGAGGGGGACTCTCTGGACCCTTCCACCCTTTTATTTCTGCTCTCTCTTAGCCTTGAGGGTTGAAGGTGGCCCTTCAGTCTCCTATGGTGCCTGCTCAGGGACCGACAGGACACGTAAAGTGGCCCTAGAGGAGGAGATGTGATAAGAGCCTTGGGGAAATGGTGCCAGGTGGGAAGGAGGAGCATGGAGAAAAAATGGAACGGGTACTTATTCCTCTGGAAGGCAAGACAGCCCCTGGAGAAACCGAACACTGCACAGGCATAGACTCTGTGAGCCCACAGAGCAGATAGGCATAAGGGACATGAAGAAAGAGATTGGAGGGAAATATAGCATGAGGGTTAAGGTCAGAGGACACTGAGGTCAGACTTGAATTCAGATCCCTGCCCTTTATGACCTTGGGCAAGTTACTGAGCCTCAGCTTTTCTGCTCTGTAAAATGGGATTACTAAACCTAACCTCATAGGGTTTTTAAGGATGGAAGTAGATCAGTTCTCTTTTAAAGCACTTATGATGTGTCGGGAGTTTTGTGCGTGGTTTTTAAAAAACAGTTACATGCAACTTTTGAGAAAGAAGGGAGGAGATGGAAGGTTTAAAGAATGTGTTTGACTGACATGGTGTCAACCGTAGGCTCTAGAGAAAAACTTTAGTTCAGGGTGAAGAATGACCAGAAGATGCTGTTGGGGCTGTGGCAAGGAGAGTAAATGCTGCTATGAAAAGTCTGGGTCCTTTGGATGTTAGGAAAGTGTTGATGGTTTCACTCCACGGACATGCCCTCTAGGACTGTAGTAATGCCTAGTGCCATTCTCTGTTGATCTGTCAACACGGAACTAGCTGAATAGAGAAATTTCCAGATAGAGCAGGAGATTCTCTCCTGATTTTTTTTTTTTTAGAGTATATTTCACTTGATGGTTAATATTGATGATGTATGGGACATATCAGATTATGCTAACAGTTTATAAAGTATCTTAGAAAAAAAGTCTGTAGGAGAGTAGATCTGATTAGGAGATAGGAACTTGGGCTGAACAAGAACAGGTGAGTAATTAGTGGAATTAATTGAGAAAAGAGATCATTAGCATATTCGGTATTAGACTTAATAACAAGGGGTGTGAGATGTTAGATTTAGACCTAGATGTAGTCTGGGAGCCATAACCGCTTTCAGAGATAGGTTATTTCTGTTTGTACATAAATCAGCCAAATCCAAATAGCAGAAGATTCCATTTGGGATGGTGATCACCCTTTAGATTAGAAAGGTTAGAAGGCACATTCTCCAGCAGAAATGGAACTCACCAACTCAGTTAAAATTCCTCAACAATCAATTTTTAGGTCAGTGGAACCCCAGTGTAAAATGAGCATTTACTAGATTCTTGTATCATTGAAAACTGCAATAGATGCAGAGCGCTTAAATTTTCACTAGTTTCTCCTTAAATGGAAGTCTTCTTAAAGGACAGATCTTTTTAGGATTCACATTCTCTTAGTGGGGAATGTGAACTGTAAAAAAGATGTGGAATGGCTTTAGGGTTCTTGTAGGCACAGTTATACTCTGCTGTTTGGTGGGATTTGGGGTTTTGTTGTTGTTGTTGTTTAATATTGGCTTTCCTGTTAACACACTTAATGTTTCAAATGACCAGCTTTGGACAGTGGCGTGGCAGATCTTTCCAGAGGTTAAGGCAGTCCAGAGAATTACAAGCTGTTGTGTGCCTTGGGTTGTGAACACCTTAATTTGGAAAGACAGTTATTAAAATGAGCCTGGAAAATAATACCAGGTTGAACCATATGAAATTTGTTTTTGCAGGTCAAAAGCGTGATAACAGCTTAACCTGATTCATTTCCAAATAATGACAGTTCTCGCTTCTGGTATAATGGAAAGTGTTAGAGACTCACATTTCCTTCCCGGTTTAATTTTTTCCAGTCCTGCTTTTGATTCGCTTTATATACCCTGTGGTCACGTTTTGCTCAATGGCCTAAAGAGAAATCATCAGTCCAAAGAGTGTGTTACAACTATATTCAGAAATAGGTAGACTTGAATTGAACTTGAGATAAGAGCAAAATAATGTTAGTTATAAATATGTTAATGTTTAAAAAAAATTTTTTTTACATTTATTTTTGAGCCACAGAGAGACAGAGCATGAACAGGGGAGGGGCAGAGAGAGGGAGACACAGAACCTGAAGCAGGCTCCAGGCTCTGAGCTGTCAGCACAGAGCCCGATGTGGGGCTCGAACCCACGAACCACGAGATCATGACCTGAGTCGAAGTTGGATGCTCAACTGACTGAGCCACCCAGGCGCCCCTAGTTATAAATATTTTAAAGTTGTTCATATATGCTCAATCCAGCCACACTTTCAGCCTACCCATTAACTTAGCTAAATCTTTGAGTTCTAATGCCAGCTTTTAATATCGGTGACTGAGAGCAAAGGACAATTTCCTGGACTTGAGGATCATCTGAAATAGGGGTAATGGCACCATTTGACTTAGAAAATTGGACGCAAGGACTGTTGCTTGCTAGATATGATGATAGTGTGTTTGTAGCAAGTACAAAGGGTTCTTAGCTCCATTAATATCCCTGTTTCAATCCAGTTAGTGATTTCAAAGTATGGCTTCACTGGATATTACATTTTTGTTATTAATTTAAAAGTAGTGTTTTATATCAGCAGTTTGAAAGTAGAAATGAAAAGGATGGGGCAGAAAATGTGGTAAAGGTGGTGGATTTTGAAATGTCTGAAGCAGCAGCTGATGTGGAGATAAAGATGTAGACCAGCCTCTCCAGCCCTGCCCCAGCGCCTGCCTGACCGATTCCCATTTATTTAATCGCTGTTTCACCCGCCCTGGTGATAGATCCCTGCTCCTTCCACAGTTCTGAAGAAAACTTTGAACTTATTTATGATCCTTTAACTTAAAAAAAAAAAAGTCTAACAGTTCAGAGTACATCTGTGTATTCCAGTCTGACCAGATCTTTTAGAAGATAAGAGTAGTGAACTATTTATAGACGTACATGCAAAATGCTGATTTGAAAGCGTCTTAATAAGTTTATAGGGCTGTTGGATGGGAAGGTTGTATAGAGGTTACTGACCTTTGCAAATTGGTAAAAGTTACTGATTCTGAGAGAGGTGCCCGTGCATGATTAGAGGTAATAGTCTGGATTTAGATGAAACTTTATTAATTGAAGTTCTATCTTTGAAATTAATTTTTCTTTTGTGATTAGTGAGGAAAGGAAATAGGGAATGAGTTTTCCCTTTTGGCATGCTTAGTTCCAAGAAAAGTTTGATTTTGGGTTGGCTTTTGGAAGTCAGGCACCAGTAATGCTAATCCCACCTGACCTGACCAAATGACCTTGAGCAAGTCACTTGATTCTCTGATCTTGACAAAAATGTCAAAGCTGTTTGAAAACCCGAACTTCATCTTAACCAACTTTTAATGACCTAGTTTTACATATAGAAAGTTGATCATTCGCATTCTGTACAATACTGGACCTCAGATTTTAGACCTGTGTTTTACGTAATCAAATGCAGCTCTTTCTAATAACCATAGGAAAATTTCAGATTCCCCAGACTTTAGTATGAAAACAGCCTCTTTTTTGTTCTTCCCTCCATGAAATGCCCCCGAAAGGCCACCGTGCACATAGTCCTTGAGCTTTTGTGGAGTCAGATACATATGGTGGAATGTGGGTTGGTGTGTGTGTGTGTGTGTGTGTGTGTGTGTGTGTGTGTGTGTGTTTTAAGTAAAAAAAACCTCATCCTGTTAAAGATCCCCACCCCCTCATGCTCATTTTCACACTCAGCTCACTCAAATATTTTCTTTGAGTCCTGTCAGTCATCTTAGAAGGAAACCATATTTAGGGAACAGGTTGAAGTTAGAAAACTGAACAGCACATTTTTGACCAGGACTTTGGTGATGTTTCACGTGTCCCTGCAGGATTTTGCTGTGTTGGAAATAAGGTCTGGGTTTGCAGTTGAAATGTCTTTTACAGTGAAAATATGCTCATCTTGGACAATCTTTAGACACAGCCGTTCAAACAGTATCAGATATGGTTCCAGGCCTTTCATACCGTAGCCAGTAGATGGTCCTGCTCCAGTCTTGACATTTCCCCCCAGAGCTTGGCAGGCCAGTGGGAGCAGCATTTAATATATTACCAGGAAGGAGGGTCTCTGTGTTGCTAAGACTCTTTGGAACACGTCAGCAGAGTAGAAATTCCAAACCATAGAAGCCAAAATGCAACTGACTGCTCTAATTTTGGAGTTTTTTTGATCATAGAAGATCTGCTGGACACATCCAACCATATAAAGCAAACAAAAATTTAGCAAGCAAGAAGTAAAAGAATGTAATGCTGCCGAGGTGTGTCAGAAAAATTGAGAAAACTGGAAATTAACACTGGTCAAGATAAAGGATAATCAGAAGCAAACAGATTGGGTGTGGCTTGAAAAAAGCCCTCTTGAGAAGAGGCTACTAGTGTAAGGGCAGTTCTTTCTTCGTTTCTTTCTTTCCTTCTTTCTTTTTAACATTTATTTTTGAGAGAGACAGGGAGGCAGAGAATCCCAAGCAGGCTCCATCCACACTCTCAGCACAGAGCCTGATGCGGGGCTGGAACTCATGAACCATGAGATCATGACCTGAGCCGAGGTCCATGCTTAACAGACTGAGCCACCAGGCACCCCAGTTACTCCTTAGTTCCTAATGCGAGCTAAGTAACGTTCTTGCCTTTGCACACACAGTAGGTGTATATTTGTAGAAATATGTGAGAAAATGAAAGGAATTTATGATCCGTGGGTCAAGAATTAGTATTTGAGTATCTACCTATTATATTACCAGCTATGGGAGATACTTGAAATCTGGGCGTCTTTATTTTTAATTTTTTAATTTAACACGTGCACACTTGAGAGGAGTGTAGGGACAGAGGGAGGGAGAGAGAATCTCAAGCCGGCTCCAGATGCTCTCAGAGCTCAGTGTGGGGCTTGATGCCACCCCCTGGGATCATGACCTGAGTGGAAATCAAGAGTCGGATGCTCATCTGACTGAGCCACCCAGGCGTCCCCGAATTCCAGACTTCTGACAGCTTCTTTCATTTTCTAGATACTTGTATTAGGCCAAGTTGAGTCATTAACTTACCCAAAATGAGAATTATGATATCCCTGAGGTACATGCAATACGGTTGAAAAGATGAGATTAATCACAAGAAACAACTAGGGAAAATAGAAGATAGTTTGTAGTAGGTTTAAATTTTCTGATACTGGTTGTTAATGAGATGGGGGTTTGGACACAGGCATTCAATCCTTTATTCAACCCGTGGTTCTTTTAAGAGCCGCCTCTGGTCTGATACTCTCTTGGGTATTGGATAGTCTAGAAATGAATAAGGCAGAACATTTTGCCATCCTGGCACTTTTATTTCAGTGAGAGGTTTTTGCCCTTGTGGTGCTTTTATCCTAATAAGGAGAAAACCAGTATACAAGATGATTTCAGATAGCAGTAGGAGTGATGGAGTATCCGTTTTATTTATTTATTTTTAATGTTTTTTTATTTATTTTTGAGAGACAGAGAGAGACAGTGTGAGCAGGGGAGGGTCAGAGAGAGAGGAAGACACAGAATCTGAAGCAGGCTCCAGGCTCTGAGCTAGCTGTCAGCACAGAGCCCGACATGGGGCTCAAACCCACCAACCATGAGATCATGATCTGAGCTGAAGCTGGACGCTTAACTGACTGAGCCACCCAGGCGCCCCTGTTTTATTTTATTAAAATTTTTTAAAGTTTAGCTACTTTGAAAGAGTGAGAGCACACACATGGGGGAGGGGCAGAGAAAGAGGGGGAGATAGAATCCCAAGCAGTCCCCACAGTATCAGCACAGAGCCCAACGTGGGGACTCCATCCTACGAACTAGAGATCATGACCTGAGCCAAGATCAAGAGTCAGGTGCTTAACTGAGCCACCCAGGCACCCCCTTATGTGTCTGTTGTAGGTTGAGTGGTGAGGGAAAGCCTTGTGGAAGAGGTGATACTTGTCTTGGAGGGGCAGAATGAATCACTGATGGGTTTGGGGGTGGGGGTCGGGGTAAGGATGGGGGCGCCCAGGTGTAAAAGCCCTGAGGCACGGATGAGTTTGAGTGAAGGTTGACTGGATTGTTTTAAGTGATGGGAGAGCGGTAGGAGATGAATTCAGAAATGTAGGAGGAGTCAGGCCATGTAGGACCCCGTAGCCATGGTAAGGACTGTAGAATAGGACTGAACGTTAGCTTAGGAATCAGCCAGACCTAGGTTTTGAATCAACACACTGAATGTGCACATTATTTCCTCCTTCCTTTCCCTTCTTTCCCTCCAGGCTCAAAGTGGGGCCCTGAGATCAAGAGTCACAAGCTCTCTGCAGTGAGCCAGCCAGGTCCCCCAGGCAAATTATTTTCAATTTTCTTATCTACCAAGTAGAAGATACTATCTTTCTCATGGTGGTTGTGGGAGTTAAGTAGAATGTGTATGTAAAAGGGCTTACCACAGAGCTTGACCCCAAGCTCCCTAGGTTTATAACGATTAATTTGTAAATGGGAGACGTCCTCCTCCAGGGTCTGATGCCACACGGAGCTGCAAGGACTAGGGCTCCGGTCCGATTTCACCAGTGTCTAGACAGGAAGCATTACTCAGTTTTCACATCTGTGAACCGAGGCTATGGATGATAGTACAACTTGTAGGGTCCCCTTCAGATCGAGGTCTCAGGATGCTGAGCACGTGTGGGCTGCACCTCAAAGTGGAAGAAGGAATAATGACTTGTGTTAAGTAAAGGCACCCCATCTTGTAAAACTTGGATTTCCCACTTGCTTAATCTCTGGTTAAGTGCTGAGCTGTGGCCTCACCGGAGTGGGAATCGGCACGCTGCCCGCTTTCCCCCTTTGGGGTGCTGGAGAAGCTCACTCCGAGCAGTGCTGCTGTCTTAGACACTTGCCCTAAAAAGGATTTTTGCAGTGAAGTCTGTATCTTTGAAATTACTATGACAAGGAAAAGAAAAGAAAATTTTTTTTGTGTTGTCTTGGGGAAGGGAAAAAACTAAAAAGAATTTTATGGGAGTATCTTGAGGATGTTAAAACCTACCCCCCCCCTTTTTTTTTTTTTTTGGTCCTTGGGGAAAACCTTTTAAGTTTTAATCTGCCGCATCAGTCCTTTCCCTGGAATCATACTTTTGCTTTCAAGCATGAGATAGCCCTGGACTCATTAGCTCCAGCCCCATCCCGAGTCCTCTAGGTAATTGGATGCTAAATGAAAATGAATATTACATTTTGACCCAGTAAATTCTATTTTGTGTTGTGGCTTTATCCTGAAGAACATTCATACCTCCTGCTGATCCCCTGAATTCGGTGTTTTCCCAGGCCCAGGAGTCACACTGAATCATTTAAAGTACTGTCTCTTCTCCAGTGTCCCTCCCTCCCCCTCCCCTTTCGCTAGGTAAGCAGTTATTAGACCAGCGGCATTGTTCCTCCTCCTTCCCAGGTTACAGACACCCAGGTACTTTGCAGCGACAAGAAGGCAACCTGGTCATTGTTTCTGAGTTACCTTAGTTACTGTCATCAATTATGAACAGTTCTCTGAGGCGATCAGTGGCCTAATTATGGTGATGAAAATGCTTTGGAGCGTCAGCTACGGGCAGGTGTGGAGCGTAGGAAAGCTCGGCGTTGTGCTTTAAAACTTAAATTAATCCAGGCTATGCCAGTGAGCACGACTGTTTATTATTTTTATTAAAGAGCTGTAAAACATTTAAATATCATGAAGAGGGAACTGTCTTCTTCACCCTCCAGCTGGTCCCAGAAGTACGATTCTTTCATGGATGTTGAAACCTTTTGCTCAATTCTCACTGTTGAAAAACTGTGCAGTTGGAAAGATGGGAGAACAAGAGTATTCTTTTTCTTTTTTCTTCCTCATAGAACCACTAATTTTCCCATCTTGAGGAGTTCTGCTTTTAGACACCACGCCTAAATTATACTCAGGATTGTGATGTGTATATTTTCTGATGGGTAGTCCATTGGCTTGTGAAGGTCAGAAAATAGTATTTTCTTTTTTTTAATGTTTTTATTTATTTTTGAGAGAGAGAGAGTGCGCGCCAGCGGAGGAGGGTCAGAGAGAGAGGGAGACACAGAATCCAAGCAGGCTCCAGGCTCTGAGCTGTCAGCACAGAGCCCGATGCGGGGTTCGAGTCCACGAATTATGAGATCATGACCTGAGCCGAAGCCAGATGCTCAACCGACTGAGCCACCCAGGCGCTACAGAAAATAGTATTTCCTTAAATGCTGCAATGCGATCATGTTTGTGTTGTTGAAGAAAGAAACAACGAACAAAAGAACCTTTATTCCAGTTTAGAAAGTGACAAGTTGGCAACTTCAGTTAAACCACGTGGACCAAAGATGGTAACAGACTGGCTTTAGGAGTTTTGATGTATTTATTATGTATTCAATGTATTTATATTTATTATGAAACTGTGTACTTTGGATAAAAGCATTTAATCTTTTAACTTTTTACGGAAAACTCACTCTATTCATATCCTCATAATCTGTAGAGTCCTGATAGGGAAGTTTTCTGGATTGTGATTTGGGGGCGGGCGGGGCCTAGCATGGTGCTGAGCACATTGTATGCACGGAAGCATTTGATGGCATGTGTCCGGGTACACCAGCCTCTTCATTGGGGGCTTTCATTCACTCTGGGGGAAGGATAGCTCCTTCCATTAATCCTGATTTTGAAGTGACTTCGCACTCATTTTGCCCCAAACTACTTTGTACTTGTTTTCTTGGCTATTTTCTTTGGAGTAGAAAAATATATATCCTAAAGTTTACCAAGTATTTTAGTAATAATTTAGATGTGCAATTCTGTGGCTTTCGTTACATTCACACGTTTTGCACCCATCACCGTTTCCAAAATTTCATCACCCCAAGCAGAAATTCTGTTCTCAGGAAGCAGTAATTCCTCATTCCCCTCTTTCCTCAGCTCTAGGTAGCCTCTAACTTATTTTTTTTGTCTCTATGAATTTGCCTTTTCTAGATGCTTCATGTACGTGGAATCATGTAATACTGTCTTTTTGAACCTGGCTTATTTCCCTTCTGTAGTGTTTTCAAGGCTCGTCCGTGTGATGATATGATCAGAACTTCGTTCCTTTTGTGGCTAAATAATATTCCATTGTATGTGTTCACCACATTTTTTTTCCATCTTTGACAAGCACCTGAATTATTTCCACCTTTTGGGTATGTGAATAATGCCTCAGTGAACTTTAGTGTACAAATATCTGTTTGAGTCTCTGTTTTTAATTCTTCGGGATCTTTGTTTAGGATCGGAATTGCTGAGTAATGTGGTAATTCTAGTTAGGTTTTTGAGGACCCACCAGACTTTTCCACAGTGGGTGTACTATTTTACTTTCCTCCCAGCGGTGTGCGAGGGCACTAGTTTGCCACATCCTGGGCAACCCTTCTCATTTTCCATTTTTGGGTCTTTTTGTTTTTGTTTTTGTTTTTTTAAGTATAGGCATCTTTGGTGTGAAATGATGGGTCATTGTGGTTTTGCTTTGTATTTCCTTAATGACGAATGATGAGCATTTTTTCATGGGTTTATTGGCCATTCGTGCATCTTGTTTGGAGAAATGTCTTTTCTGGTCCTTTGCCCATTTTTTAATTGGATTGTCTGTCGAGTTGTGAGAAGCTCTCTCTCTTTTCTGAATATGAAACTGTTATCAGTTTGCGAATATCTTCTCCCATTCTGGGAGCTGCTTTTTTTCACTCTTGACAGCAACCTTTGATGTGCAAAACTTTTTCATTTTAATAAGATGAGTTTATCTTTTTTTTTCCTTTTGTTTGTACTTTAAAAAATGTACTAATAACTTTTGCTCTCTTCAGTGTGCCCGTTCCGTTTTCTGCCCGTGAAGGTCTAGATAGGCGTTTGTAACGCTTAAGTTACCAAAAGGCGTTTATTTCCTGCACAAGCTACTGCTGGTCTGATCACTGACGAAGGAGGAGCCAAAGGCTTTTGGTTTGTCTTGCTCTTAACCTCTTGCAGGGTGATGCCGGGCACTTGATTTCTGACTCGTCGTCTTGATGGTGGTTACTGTCTCTGCTAAACGTGCCGCGCTCTGCACCCGGATCGTGTGAAGTGGTTCAAGTGTCAGAGGAGTCCTGTGACTTCTCCTGATGGAAGGGGGACTCTGTATCTTTTTTGATGTTTTGTGTTGACTGATTATTTTGTCCAACAGGACTGAAATTAGAAAACTAGAAGCGTTTTCTGCTTCTAGTTGCCGTTCTCTGGAAGTCCATGGAAAGGCCAGGCCAGATATTGAGATATCACATATGTGGTGTTGGGGACAATACAGTTTACTGATTGAGCATCTGCTACAGAAGAGAAATTTAGAAAATATTTTAGATTGGTGAACATAGTTCATGAAACACTGGGCTCATTATTTTCCATACAGAAATTAAAGGGGGTGATGACTTTCAGGTTAGGGGAAAATAAATTTTACTTGGCATTTTGTTGACCCCAGATCTCCATTAACCACACCTCTTCCATTTTGTTATTTGTTTATTTATTTAATGTTTACTTATTTTTGAGAGAGATTGAGAGACCGAGTATGAGCAGGGGAGAGGCAGAGAAAGATGGAGATGCAGAATTTAAAGCAGGCTCCAGGCTCTGAGCTGTCAGCACAGAGACTGATGTGGGGCTCGAACCCACCAACTGGGAAGTCATGACCTGAACCAAAGTCAGACGCTTAACCGGCTGGGCCACCCAGGCGCCCCTCCATTCTGTTATTTATAAGTGCTGGTGGTTAGAATGAAGATATGGAGGCATGACTTCGAGTTTGGTATTAAGTGTGGGGTTTTTTTTGGTTTTTGATTTGTCTTCTGATTCATTGAACATTGGTAAGTCCTTGTTCGCCAGAGCCTTCTGTCTCCCCCACACCTCCCAGCCAACGACACAGGCCATGGTGGCCGGTGGGGTGAGGAGCAAGTGCCACTCTGGTCCCTGCAGGACTAGGAGGTGTGTGATGCGAACACAGCATTGTTTTTTCACCCTGTTTCCTTCATAACGTTGTCAAAATGAACAGAGTCTAAAGAATGAGCAAATAGAAAAATCTAATATATAAAGCCTGCTCAACTCCTATACCTCTGACAAGGTAAAATTTGGTAATTTTATTGTCTTGTGCCTGCTCCCAGCTGCGGACATACTTATTTAAATATGAGTGGGGCGCCTGGGTGGCTCAGTCAGTTAAGCATCCAACTTTAGCTCAGGTCGTGATCTCACAGTTCATGAGTTTGAGCCCCGCATTGGGCTCCTGCCACCAACACAGAGCCTGCTTTGGATCCTCTGTCTCCCTCTCTGCCCCTCCTCTGCTTGTTCTCATTCCCTCTCTCTCAAAAATAAAGAAAAAAAAAGAACAAAAGAAAACGTGAGTGATAAGGGTAGTGAGTAAAGACTTAGAAGATGTGTTCTGTGATAAAAGAAAAAACACAAAAACTTGGCTTTTCATTTGCCTACTTTGGCTACTAGAGCTGTTCCTTCATTAATTTAATCTCTCCGTATTATACCCTATAGCATGCTAGGCTTTGGGGTTCAGGGATGAATAAGGCAGACACCGTAGCTCTGTTAAGTTATTTTTTTTTAATGTGTTTTATTTATTTTTGAGAAGCAGAGACAGTGCGAGCAGAGGAGGGTTAGAGACAGAGGGAGATACAGAACCGGAAGCAGGCTCCAGGCTCCGAGCTAGCTGTCAGCACAGAGCCCGATGCAGGGCTCGAACCCATGTATCATGAGATCATGACCTGAGCCATAGCCGGACGCTTAACTGACTGAACCACCCAGGCGCCCCTGTTACTTTTTAAATATTCAGCTGGGGAGTACAGCTTCCCTGTGGTAAAAATGTTCAGTTTTGAGTGATTTTATACTCCTGGATAGATGTGTTTAATTGCAGATCAGTTTGAACTGCTGTTCAATTGGTGTTAACATTCCTTAATTGCCAGAAATAATAGTGCATATAGTTTAACTGTGGTATTTAAGATAGCAGAAAAGTTAAGAAATTCTTAAAAACACGTATCATTTCCTACCCCACTGGGCTCACTGGTTGTGCCTGATTTTGGTTGGTGGTCATACAGGGGTGTGTCTGCTGTGTGTCTCCTGAATGGAGGCATGGTGATGGTGGGTGGCAATGACCTGATGTTTCTAAATAACCACAGTGCTCTCCGGACCAGTGGAGGAGGGATACATTGACGTCCTGAGGCCTCTTCCACCTCTTAGAACACGTCTTGTGTTCTAAAACCACCTCAGTTTAGAATACAAGTCTGGCACTGAGTAGGTGGTCAGGAGGCATTTGTCAGACATGACGAATTTGTCTCCTACCCTTCAGTGAGTTTCATTACTCTTGGCATAAAGCTCAGACTCCCTATCGTAACTTGTAAGGCCTTTGGTGATCTGGCCTCTACCTCCCTCTCTAGCCTCATTTATGCCCTCCAGCACAGACTAGGCTCTTTCCTTTTCCTTTTCACTGGCCAACTCCTATGTATGCTCCTGCCCATCTTCAGACCCATCATTAAGTGTTAAATGGATGGGACTTAACCTTTCTTGTTCATTGTTATATTCCTGCCTAGACCACCGTCTTGTCACACAGTAGGTGTGCAATCGATATTTATCTGTGGTTTTTTTTTAATGTTTATTTATTGAGAGAGACCAAACATGAGCAGGGGAGGGCAGAGAGAGAGGGAGACACAGAGCCCAACATGGGCCTCGAACTCACAAACTGCGAGATGAAATGAGATGAGGACCCAGCCTCCCAGGCGCCCCGCTGTCTATTTGTTAAGTCAGGGGAGTAAAGGAGAGGTGGACAGAGCTGAGGTGCTGAAGAGTGCAGCCTCCCAGCTCCCCTGCTCATTGGGGATGTTAGAGGTTGCTGTGCTCACCATGAAAACTTGAGGTCGAGGAACTAAAAAACTCAGATAAAAACATGGCAGATTTGTAAAAATGTTCATTATAATTGAACCGTGACACAGAGCACAGTTTTAGAAGAATTATGCCCAGCCCAGTCAGATGTTTGGTTTTTTGCGGGCCTGGTGTGTGGGCAGCTAAGTGGTAGTTTTAGGTTTTGCCTGTTTTCTGTTCAACAAGGATTTTAACCCTTTTAAGCCCTTTGTATCTTACATAGTGTGCGTGTGATAATGCTTTGAAATCGGAAGTCACAGATGAATTTATAACTGGTTTGTCTTGTGCCTACACTTGACGTGTAGATGTAAAACAGTCTGTCCTGATTTACGATGGAGCAGCGACAGTGATCCTCATGTGTTGCCAGGAACATTGGTTCTAATTGTTTTTTAAGTTGATTCATTTTGAGAGAGTGCGAGAACAGGAGTGGGGGAGGGGCAGAGAGAGAGAGAATTCCAGCTGGGCTCCTGTGCAGTCAGCGCAGAGCCCGATGGGGGACTTGATGTCATTAACCGTGAGATCATGACTTGAGCCGAAATCAAGAGTTGGATGCTTAACCACCCAGGCAGCCCCACTTCTAGTTTTTAATTAGAAAAGTATTTAGGTCAATGACTTCGGTGTTTTTAAACTTAGAAAAGTTATACCGTTATGCCTTGAATATGCTTGCCAATCTTTCATTTGAGAGGTAGTTTTTGCCTAGGAGATGAGAAATTGTTTGTATTTTACTTAATCCAAGGAGAGATGAGGATGAAGCACTTTCTGAAGTTGGAAGACCATATGGACAGTGTGGAACAGAAGTCTGTGACTGGTAAATAGCTAGTCTCTTGTGCTCTGTGCTGCTGCGTGGAAGGTGGAAATAACCTTGCCTCTGTTGCTAAGATTATGTTTTTAATAAGAACTTGAACTGCTTAGTACTAGGCTGGCACCCATCAGTTGCTTTGTCTGGAAGAGGCAACTGGAATCTTTCATTCTGCTGTGTGTGTGTGTGTGTGTGTGTGTGTGTGTGAGAGAGAGTGAGAGAGAGAGAGCGAGAGAGAGAGAGAGAGAGAGAGAGAGAGAAGGAGGGAGAATGAGTGTGAGCATCGGGGAAGTGAAATGTTTTGTTTTGGTGTTGGCTTGGTTTTCTCTTTTATCGTTGGCTTGCTTATCTTCATTCTGGTTTCACGTAGTGAGAAATCTTAAGATTTCTGTGAATTAGAAGATTTGAATTTATTTAGATTTCATTTGGCAATTAACTGTAGGCAAGAAATTACTTTTTTGGTCTGCTTTATGTTTGAGATAATTTTTTTTTTTTTTTTTTTTGAGACAGAGCATGAGCGGGGAGGGGCAGGGAGAGAGGGAGACACCGAATCGGAAGCAGGCTCCAGGCTCTGAGCTGTCTGTCAGCACAGAGCCTGACGTGCGGCTCAAACCCACAAACGTGAGATCTGACCTGAGCTGAAGTTGGAGGCTTAACCGACTGAGCCCCCCAGGTGCCCCAGTTTTTTTCTTTAATTATTTAATTACAGAAAATTTCAAACCTTATATAAGAGCAGAGTGAATAGTATACTGGACCCCCATGAACAAAGGTAATTTTTTTTTGTGACCTTTGTATATTTCAAAAACAAACAAATAAAATGACAACGAAAACCCCCAAAAAACATAAGGACAGGCTGATTTTTTAAAGCTTTTGGATAATTTAGTTTCGTTTTTGTTAAGGTGTCTTGCTGATCCAGGTACCTAAATGAGTGTTTCTTAATATGTAAAAAGGGAAAATGAGCAGTACATAATTGCAGAATTATTGTGACCATAAAGGAGAGCTATCATCACATGTTTGCAAGTCTTGGTGCCAGTTAGGTGTTCGGTGCCCTCAGTCACTTCCCCAGTCCCGTGATCACAGTACTCCACTGGAGTAGAGAGGGGAAGGGACAGTGGGGGGCTTCCTACTCGGGGTGCCAATTCCCGTGAAGGGGTATGTAGCAGACCAGGGCTGAAGCACTTGATTGCAGCAAAGTTTCCAGAGGATCTAATGTTTTCTGTTACCCAGTTCTTATTTGAACCCTCAGAATTTAGAGCCAGAACAAGGGTCAGTATGTTTACCAAGGAGAAATCTTTTCACACTGTGATCTTATCTGGAAGATTCTGCTTGAGAAGCAGGTGCTATGGCTGAGGATGCTGAAGGACCCTGGTGTCCCCTGGGAGCACAGCATTGCTGCCCGCGTGTCTGCCACCTGTGTTCTCTTGGTTCCGTGGCCTTATTTTCTGAGGATCTATTGCTGATTTCTGTAGCTATTTATGTCAGCTTTGACCAAAGCGAAGTACAAAGCTTGCGAGAGAAGGTGGGGAAAATAAATACCTCTTTCAGGACTTGTTTTGGCCTAGGTTTTGTGGGTTGTGTTCGGTAACATTCCCCAGGATCCACAAATTAAACATTACCGCCACTGAGTTGGTTTTAGTATTATTTTATTAATTTAATTGTTCTGTAATTAGAATAGTAAACCAGTCTGCATAGATTGAAGCCAACAGTTTGGGATGGTATTTGTTGTACGTGTTTAAAACGGACTCTTCTCATTGTGATATGTGAATAAGCTTACCAGTGGATGATTTATGTAAGTCTGTGTCATCAGACACATTCCGGAATGAATCATGCTTAATTAGGAGCTCACAAATGTTACCACCCTTGTGCGTTGAACAATATTTTTTAAACTACTAAAGCCACCTCAACAATGCTAAAAGGAAATTACAATAATTTATTCATAATCCTCTTTTCCTCACACATGTTTTCATTTCTTGGTTTTCCTTTTCATCTTTATACGCACTCGGATATTTGGAAGTCCTACACTTTAGGTTGTTAGGCTGAGAGAATCGGCTGGAGAGAAGTGTAGCAATTGAGGAAATGCTATTTTGTGCTGGAATCACATTTTGCAGTTTCTTTACTGGGAACATCCTTTCCTGGTTAGTTCTGTGTCTCCCTCTAACTAAATGTAACATCTTGCTGTAAGATTATTTCTGGCAAGAGATTCTTAAAAGGAGAGCTATGAAAAAAAACACATACTTGCTGTGTTTACTGATCTATGGGAAACTGGACAAATTGTAGCCCCTTTGCTGTCAGGTTGATTTACTCTCATTCCTGAATATTATGAATAAAAATTAAGTGGAAGAATTTAGTATTTCATTAACTCCTATACCAGCGTGGCTAATTTAATGTGAACGTATAGTATTCGATCTAGCACCTACGTTGATGGGATTCTACAAAGCAGAAATAAAGGCTTTCTCAGAAAGCTGTTGTACTTGGTGATTATTTTTTGCCTGTTATTTTTTTCTCTGTCTCATCAGAAGTAACTAAATTTTAAATGATGGAGAGTCACTCAAAGATAGGTCAGAGCAGCTCAAAACAAAGGGGATGGGTGGGTTGCTGCGACCACAGTAAACATTCACATGCCTTACTGCCGATATTTCCTTTGTTTTTTCTTTTTTTTTTAATGTTTTTTTAAATTTAGTTTTGAGAAAGACAGAGAGAGATAATGTGAGCAGGGGAGGGTCAGAGAGAGAGGGAGACACAGAATCCAAAGACAGGCTCCAGACTCTGAGCTGTCAGCACAGAGCCCTACGCAGGACTTGAACCGACAAATGGTAAGATCATGACCTGAGCCGAAGTCGGAAGCTTGACCGACTGAGCCACCCAGACGCTCCTCCTTTGATTTTTCAAATGTCGCTGTGTGACACAGTGCGCCCTTTAAATCAGTAGTTAAAGGAATTAGATATGTAGTTAAAGTTAATTTGTGTGGCCTTTTCTAGGCTGACCGGGCTTCCCTAGCCCTTTGGAAGATCCCATGCAGAACCATCATACAGAATGAAAATTGAGGATATTCCTTTGCTTCTGAGTTGTTGGAAATTTACGTTAAACTAAATGTGATATTTTCTTTTTCTACTCTCTTTTTTCTTTTTATATCTGTATGTACAGAATAGGGATACCATTGATGTCATGCAATTTATTCTTTGTTAAAGGTGGTTGTATTAAATTACATTTAGTTCTGCTATAACATGACTTAAGCGTTCCTAAAAAACACCATGCTACACCAAATTGTTGAATAAAAGCCATAGAACTAATGGGGAAAAAGTGAAGTTAGGTACACAACAGTCAAAAACTATTGGGGGCACCTGAGTGGCTCAGTCAGTTAAGCATCTGATTCCAGCTTGGGTCATGATCTCATGGTTTGTGGGTTTGAGTCCCGCGTCGGGCTCTGTGCTGACAGTTCAGAGCCTGGAGCCTCCTTCAGATTCTGTCCCCTTCTCTCTCTGCCCCTTCCCCACTTGTGGTCAGTTGGTCTGTCTGTCTCTCTCTCAAAATTAAATAAACATTAAAAAAAAATTAACGTTGATACTACATGGCTGTCTAATCCTTCAGTCCTGATCTGGGTGTTGGCAGTTGCCCCAATAGTGTCTTTTATATCAAAATAATTAATAATTTAGTTTAGAATCACGTGGGTTTTTTTTTTTTTAACTTTCTGGCATCACATCGTGTTCTAGACACCTTTGTGCCTTCCTTATCCCAGATCTGGAATCCGCCATTTCCCCCAAAGAATCCTGATTCCTTCTGGTGGAAGATGGATATGTAGAAGCGAGATCCAGGTCCTTTGTGCCTGCCCTGCTCTTGGAGTGTCCTAGCTTCTTGCTTCAGTGCATAAATCCCGTTGAACACGCATATGTGGACACATACCCACCTTGACGTCTGTATTTCTACAGGCTTAGAAGTGGGAAGTTGTGCATTCACATCAGTACTGCCAGTTAAAGCTAACACCTCAGGGTTCATTCTAGTCTTCTACCTTTCCATCTTTGTAATCCCTTTCCTCGGCGGTGAGAATCCCAGCTCCCGTGTTTGTTCATTGATCCCAGTTCTTTGCTGCCTCAGCCCCAGGCCGTTTGGACATCCTTCTCACCCCAGACAGTCCGTTCTCCTTGCTGGGCTTTCCTCCTCCATCTTTATCCCACTTAAGCTCTCACACTTGCACCAGCCCATCTGCCAGCGTGGGTGCCCTCTTTACCCGCTTGGGCTCTGACACCGTGGACTAGGCTGCGCGCTCCTGCCTGGGCTGTGGCGCCCCCACTCCGGCATCCCCCTCTTTCTGCCGAGTGCCCTCTTCACCCTTCCTGGCTCTGACACTGCATTTGGGGTAGCCCTCGTCCTGCAGTGTGCAGGCATCTGACTGCGACCATCTGACTGTGACCAACCCGTTGTGTCTTCAGCACAGACCCCTCCCTAGCTTGGCCCCACCTACTGGCTCTAGGACTGAAGTGTTTTAGAAGAAAAGGGTTGAATTGTTTTGGTAAATTTTTGATGAGTAAATTCACATTGGGTGGGGGGGAATTGTTTGCCCGGGGCCATGTTACCTAGATTATTTTCTGTGTCTCTTGATGCACAGGATTCCACTTCCTTTTTTTTTTTTTTTTAAACATTTATTTATTTTTGAGAGAGAAAGAAAGAGAGCATGAGCGGGGGAGGGGCACAGGCAGACAGAGAGGGAGACACAGAATCCTAAGCAGGCTCCAGGCTCTGGGGGGCTTGAACTCTTGGACCACGAGATCATGACCTGAGCCGAAGTCAGATGCTTAATCAACTGAGCCACTCAGGCGCCCCAGCACAGGATTATTCTTAATTTCTTCCTACAGGCCACCCACTTTTAACTAACCAAAGGGTGAAATCCATAGCCCACATAATTCTGATGAGTCTTATTTTCCCCCCTCCCCCTCTTAAATCTTTCCAGTGGCACAGATGGGGACTGTGGTGTTTGAGAAAGCCTGCTTTTGCAAAAGTGACTGTCTTGGTCAGTAGTTTGCATTTCTGTCTCTCCCCTTCTGGCTCAGTGGCCCGTCTTCCGTCTCCCACCACGACAGGGGCAGCAGGTGCTGTTGGCATTTTGCTGAGCCCTCTCTGTAGGTGTTTTGCATGTGTTACCCTGTTAAAACACCCTGCCTTTGGGAGATGTGCGGGTTTTACAGATGAGGAAACCAAGGCTGGGAGGGGTTAAATAATTCGTTGAAGGTCACAGAACTTGTAAGAGGTTAGCGGTATAATTTGAATCCAAGCCTCTGCTTTTCCCCAGAGCCTGTCCCCATGACCGTGCGATGCCACCTCCAGAGGATTAGGACAAATTTGATGACACTCCATTTTCCAATCCCTAGTTTTGATTCCTTTTGATTTAGGAAGAGGAAGCGTAGACTCTTGAAAGTTATAGTTGGAAAAAGAAAAATAGATGCCATTAGCTGCCTGGAAACAGTGGCACATGAACCCTGCCTTCCCGGAACGGGTCCGCTTCTTCTGTGATCTGATCACCACTCTCCACTCTGCACATGAAGAATGAGGATCCCAGCTTTTCTGACTGACTTCTCTTTGGAAACGTATGTGACTCTGAAGGTCTTTTACAAAGACCTGATGCTTTTAAGGAAGAGCAGCGTAGACCTTACTCAGCGTATCAGCCCATCTCGGTCTTGTCACTGTTCCGTGAGTGGGATGATGCAGCTGGTTATTATTAATAACGGTTGAAAGTGGGTCCCAAGTGGGTTTGAATTATTTTTAGGTGCGGGGATGGATTGTTCTGTGCCTTTGTCCCCCATCCTGGTGCTCTCCCTCCTGACTGGTGTCAGGCCTCTGTGAGGTCCCAGTGCGGGACTGGGGGGCTCCCCCCGGGCTGCTCCTTATGCAGAGAGTTGTTCTTCATGAAAAGCTGCAGGCCTGGAGTCGAATTGGCACCGTAACCTCATTTGCACTGCTCTCTAACCATGGAGCTGAGCTCATCATATCTGAGAATAAACATACTGTCAGCCAGGCTTTATGGAAGTGGTGAGGAAAGTAAGCTTGTTTTTTAATGATGTGTAACCATGAGAATAGTAAGGATATTTATACTCAGTTCCTAGACTCCTTGAAACAGAGGTGGAGAAAGCTAGCTAGCTCGCTTTCTCTCTCTCTCCTCTGCCTGTGTATCTGTTTGTCTGTCTCCCAGTCATCTGGCTGTATTAGAGACCTTTAGAGACACCCGAGTGATCCACGCACTGTGTCAGTTTTGTTCAGGGTGGAGGGAATTGCCTGCTTGTAGGAGATACAAACTTCATTGAGCTCCGGAGCCACACCTTCTGAGCGCATGTCCCAACTCTGCAACGTGCCGGCGGTGTGACTCGCGGCAGATTACTCAACTGTTCTGTTCGAGTGTGTTCAGCTTTGTCACGGGACCGGAATGGTTCCTACCTCATAGTGAGGTCCTCAGCAAGGTTCCTGCCGGTGGCGGACCCAGTAAGTGTTGGCTGATCGACACTCGGCATTCTGGGAGATTAGTCTTAGATGTGTTTTTCAGACTAGGTTATATACACAGAACATAACAGGATGGAAGAACTGTAACGTAAAAGACTGGGAGAGGATGTTCAATTACTGGAATGACCTCTGTACTGTACAGATGGGGAAATGGAATTTTAGAGATGGTAAAGGATTTGGTCCGTTCTCACTGAGACTAGAGCTCATTCCCTGTCCAGTTATTAAACCAAGGATTTTCATAAAGGTGGCATTGGATGATGATGAATGACAGTACCAGGATTTGTTTCCTTTTTTTTTTTTTTTTTGGTAGGGGTGAGGCTGAGAGAGAGGCTTGTGTATAAATAGAAAAAGCACACTCAACACACCTATTGTTTTTATAGTGCAGACTACAGTGAATAAATTTTTAAAAAATTGGCAGATGGGAATACACCGGAGATAGTGAGAAAGCATGATTGTAGGGACATAGGTTTGAAACAGCTTGAGCTCATGGGCTGTCCTGACGGACCTGGGGTATGTGGGGTGTCAGGGAGTTTTGCTGTTAGGAAAACCAGGTTATGTGCATCTCTGGGCGGGCAGCAGGGGTGAAGCAGGTACAAAGGGCGGTGTGGCTCCAGAATTGGAGTAGAATGGGGATCATTACAGGTTAGTTACTCCGAGGGTTTTGGGGTTTTCCCCAGTAGTTTTTCTTTATTTTAGATTATAAAAGTAATGCACTGAAAGTATAAAATTTGGAAAATACAGCCAAGCATAAAGAAAAGAAAGACAACACAAAATCTCATAACCCAAAGATAATTTTCTATTAACATTCTGGGGCTTTTCTTTCTTTCCTTTTTTTTTTTTGGTATGTGTGTAATTATTCAAGAACATAATTGAGTGCCTATTGTATGTATGATTTTATATATTAACTTAAAATGTTAAAGTGTAATCTAGAGGCAGAGTGTTGGGTTTTCCGTCCCATATGAAAATGTGGACTTTTCTATCATATGACATAGAAGAACATTCTTTGGTATATGTTTATATAGTAGTAACGTCAGAATCAGGCTGATAGTGCCACGCTTTGGTTTTATAACAATGACTCATATTTCCCCATCTGTAAGAAGTCTCAGAAACTGTAAGAAGTCTCAGAAATTCAAAGAATAGGGGTGCCTGGGAGCCTCAGTTGGTTGAGCGTCTGGCTTCAGCTCAGGTCATGATCTCACAGTTCATGGGTTCGAGCCCTCTATTGGGCCCTGTGCTGACAGCTCGGAGCCTGGAACCTGTCCAGATTCTGTGTCTCCCTCTCTCTCTGATGCTACCCTGCTCACGCTGTCTCTCTCTCAAAAATAAATAAAACATTTTTTAAAAAATTAAAAAAAAAAGAAATTAAAAGAATAAAATCATCCTCAAGGAAGTCTTGCCTGACTCAGCAAGTGCTGTTTTGATCAGTTATAGCACTTACCTGCTGTTAAATAATATTCTAGGACCAGAGCACAGGCAGTCTGCTAACTTATTTTAAATTTACTAGTTGCTGGATAAGGCCTGTTATCTCTAGTTCACAGCAGAGAGAACAATTCATTCTTGCCAAGAAAGACTTGGTTTGGTCATATACAGAAAGGAAATCTGCATATTCAAAGAATGTAAGTTATGGGTAAATTTGAAATCCATGGCTGAGGATTCTTCCCTAGACTAATTTGTACTTCCATGAATTAATAAAAATAGAATTTCAGCAAACAAGAATTGTTAAATAAAGGCTACATATATTGGCCCACCAATCAGTGTGCCTGCCTGGGAGCTAACTATTCTAACACTGAAAGCTACTGGCAGCAACTTGGCTGTTAGATTAATGTCACTTCACATGGAATTTAAAGGTATTTAAAGGTAAAGGAATTACAGGAATTTAGAGAGGTTATTTTTTCCTTACATTATGTAAATAGGCATGTAGATTTAACTTCAGGAATGCGCTTTCATGTAATATTTTATAATTAAAATGACTGTCCTTTTTTAAACATTACTTTTCTAAGATTGATTCCTCACCCCATAGACTTGAAGATTATTCAAAATACACTTCTGAAAAAGGATGGGTTAGAGATAACACTTGTTCTAGCAGGGGGAAATGAGCACTGAGATCGACCCGAAAGGGGCAAGGAAACTTTCAGGGGCCAAGGTATGTTTCATCTCTTAGTAGGGGTTTGGATCACACAGGTGCACCTTCATAAAAACTCAGCAGATGGACACTTAACTCATTTCATGAAACTTTACATCCAAAGGGGAAAAATTGTGCAAATACTGAACTTTTACTAATGATACAGTAAAATATTTAGAGAGCGGTTTGCTGATCTCTGCAATTTACTTGGAAATGCATGAAAAAAATAAGATGAATTGATGAACGGCTGGATGGATATATTTGTGGCAAGAAAGTTAAGAATAGAATCAAGATGGTGAGAAATGGCTTTACACTATAAAATTCTTTCAACTTTGCTGTATGTTTGGAATTTTTCATAATACAGTGTTGGTTTAAAAAATGTTGTAATTAGTATCTGTAAGATTCTGGTCACCATGGGGTGGCAATGGAGCCATTTGAATCTCTGACCACTGCCTGGATCATTTTGAGACTGACAGAGAACTAAGAATCATTGGATTCTTCATCTTCACCGTGTTAAGGGTCTCTCAGTGTCTTTATTGAGTACAGGGGTTATTGTTCTGATTATTTTCCTGTTCTAGAAATGACCATTATAAACCCCGTCTAATCATCAAAGAATTAGCATCTGTGTTCATTTCTACATACCACATCCAATGGATACGTGTTAAATAGTGTTTTGCTAAGGCTAACATTCAATACAAATCTGTATTTTTCTCTTCTGTTCTATTCTCCAGACTTCAGTTCCGATATTTTTTTATTACCCTGACTTCTAGTTCACTAATTCTCTGGTTTTGCTGTATCTAATCCAATATTAAACCCATCTATTAACTTCTTAATTTCAGTTGCTGTATTTCTTAGTTCTAGAATGTTTACTTGATACATTTTTTATAGATTCCAATTTTATGATGAAATTCTCCATTTTCTCCAAATCTTTTATTCTCTATTTTTTCTGTTTTCTTGAATGTAGTTTTTTTTTTTTTAAGTTTATTTTGAGAGAGAGCATGCACACATACACGTGCATGCAAGAGGGGTAGAGGAGGAGGGGGGAGAGAACGCCGAGTAGGATCCATGCTGTCAGCGCCAAGCTGGACATGGGGCTCGATCACACGAACCTGTGAGATCATAACTGACTGCGCCACCCAGGCACCCCAAATGTAATTATTTTTAAAGCCCAAGAGTAATACCTCCAATATTTGTATCACCTGTGGATCTTTTCCTGTTGTCTGTTTCTTCTGTTATTCAGTCATTTGAGCCTGTCTTTTGGCATGCTGGGTAATTTTGACTGAAAACTGGACGTCGTGTATAAAAAATTATAGTGGTCCTGTGTGCTTTCAGTCCTCCTCTAGGGAGGGCTCACTCCGTTTGCCAGGCAAATAGCCTGGGGACTGATCCCATTTCTCCTCTCTGGGAGTGAGCCATCAAAGGTAGGGTATGGCTTTGGGAAGGCTACATTTTTTAATGTTTATTATTGATACAGAGAGAAACAGAGCATGAGTGGGGGAGCAGCAGAGAGAGGGAGACAGAATCTGAAACAGGCTCCAGGCTCTGAGCTGTCTGCACAGATCCCAACATGGGGCTCAAACCCACAAACCATAAAATCATGACCTGACCTGAAGTCGGGTGCTCAACTGACTGAGCCAACCGGGAGTCCCAGGAAGGCTCCATTTACCTCTGGTTTGCCTATACCCTCAGGGAGTAGCCCTGCAGGAGTTCTGAGAAGCTGGGGTGCTCACCAGGGGGGGGTCCTGAGCTTCAGTCTCTGTCTCCTCAGCACGTGGAATGGACTCCACTGTGCTCTCCAGAGGATGTTTGCTGTCTTCGCCTCCTAACCTGTGCAGCTGTAGGATTCCATAAACCTCCTCTGTGGCTCAATTCTTTTCACTAGGATTCTGGCCCATGAAACCTCTATTTTTGTTTCTTCAGACAATGAGGTTTTGCCAAAGTTCTGCGGTTCTCCACCTCCTAGTAGTGGCTGCAGTCCTGCGCCCAGACCAGTTGCCTGCGCCCCCAGCCCTGTTCTTCACCCAGGACTGGCAGGTCGGTGAGCGAGGAACCCGCCGCAGTAAGCTGGCTTGCTTCCCAGGCGGTCGCCCTTCTCCAGGGTTTTGTCTCCTGAAGCCCTGGCCGCCTCAGCAGCTCTCCAAAGTCTTCACACTTTCGCCCCCCAGCCCCCCAACCTGGCTTTTCTAGTTGTTCCCGGAGGGATCCCTTACATACAGCAAGCTACTCAGAGTCAGAAGCAGAAACTACTTTATGTAAATCTTATGCATGTAAGTTACAGAAGAGATGTTAGTCTGTGCTCCATTTCTTAAAGAAGACACATCCAGTTTAAAGGGACTTGAAAGAAACAGATCTGTTTATTAATCTAAAATGAACCATCATTATAAACTTATTTGAACAGTATTACTTACTATGCCTTCTGTGTAACAATGTCAACCGTTAATTTAAAAGTAAGTGTTAGCACAAAGAAGTTAAGTGATTTGTTCAGGTTCTCAGTCCCTGGCGCGAGCGACGCTTTGGGCTGGATGAGCAATCCTTTGCTGTTTGGGAGGGTTCCTGCTCCCTGCAGCTTGTCTAGCAGAGTCCCTGGCTTTTCACCCCCTGGTCCCTGAGCTGTGGCCACCAGATCTGTCTCCAGGTGCTGGAACATGTCCCCAGGGGGCAGAATCACCCCTGGTTGAAAACCACTGGTCTAAGAGGAGCGATTCCATTTCCTAATTTGGTATAGTGCCAGAGAAGTGGTGTGAACCCTGAGTCACTCGGATCTCTGGATGATGAAAGGATTTTGTGCTTGGTGTTTTGATGGTAGATCCGGGGGACTTAAAACCGTGCTAGGAATGTGCGGGTTTGTTCACCACTCCCTTACCTGCTGTGAATGGAGAGTGTAGGTCGCTTGTGCACCTGTCCCAGAGTTGAGAGGACAGATTCGTGACTTCGAGGTGACGGGGACCGTCATCTATGTGTGGCATCCCCTCGGGCTTCCACAGAGCAGTATGGTTGCTGTCTCTTCTCACTGTGATCTGATGCAGCTGACGGGAGCAAATTAACCCCGAGAAATCTGCTCAGAGAATGTAAATAGCCATTTGGAATTTAAGGTAGGAAGGACCTAAAGGGATCCAAATTAAGGCTCATACTAAGCGTTACAAGAGAAAAAGGCTACTTAAGAGAAATGACTTGGCATGGACATTTCTGAATGGTGTGACGCTGCCCAAAGTGATTTAAACTGCTTGCCACCCTTTTGGTTAGGCTGCAGACATTTTCCTGTTTTCCAGATCATTCTGCTTGAATGCCGAGGTGCGTATTAATAATGCATGGCTTTTTGTGGCACTCCCTTCCCGTGGTGCTTTTTAGGTGCTGAGTCAGAGAAGGTTCACCCCAGCACCGGCGAAGAGGAGAAAAATTCCTGTGCAGGGCTCAGACCCTATCCTTTTTCTTGCGCCTACATCCTGCAGAAAGCATTTCACATGAATTGCTCTAACGCTTCAGACAATGCTTTCTTCTTACTCTTAAAGAACAAGGCTTTAAAAACTATCCAGAGATGTCTATGACTGGAAGCTTTCAAGAGCTCTACAAAGTGAGTCTGAAAAGAAGGAAAAAAAAAGTTGGTCTGAATGTTAGCGTGAATTGTATTCGATTTCTGGGAGAAGAGCTGTTATTTTCCCACATTTCTAGCTACTGTCTCAGCCCCGTAATTTCTATTTTGTAAAAATATAAAATGGTATTTTCACATTACCTGTACAATGGGCATCCGCCAGGAGTCACACAGATACGAAGGAAAGGGACTGGTAATTAGTTGTCCAGCGGGCGCGCGGATCCAGGCTCAGATGCCACGTTCCTCTCCCCCGCCTTTGTCAGCCCACAGCATTCTAGATGCCCTGAGCTTCCGGAGCCCGTCACTGTTATCCCTGCTGCTTTCAAATGCAGGCCTGTCTGGGCCACAGAGGTTGTCATTTTCTGGTTGGTTAGGAAATACTGTGTTGTAATGGGCCCTGCGGGGCATAGAAGGAGCTTTTGAAGCCACTGGGTTTGGGGGTTAGTTGAGGAGGTTCTTCCCCCCTCCCCGTTACCTGCAGAGCTCCTGTGGCAGGTGGCGTGGAAAAGGTATTGCCAGATCCGCGATGAACATCGTAGTCTCTTCCTCACGTCTGCCTTGAAATGCGTCTTATGACACATCAAACTTGTTAAGTCAGTCCGCTGGTGTGGTCTGGTGTGTTTATTTAAAGTGCTTAAATCAGAATTTCCCCGAGTGACCGTCTCGTCTTCACTGTTGTCGTGGGTCTTAAAGGTAGCTCAGAAGTTGTTTCTCTGTCTCTACGATCGGATGACAATGTGGGTAACAGTAATAATTGTTTGGGAACGCGTTATCATCTGATCATCCAGGTCTGTAAATCTAAAATTACTCTAAAACAGAAGGCATGTGAGAAGGATAACTTCCTGAAGGTCCACTCGGTTCTAATCCCTAACTCAGGGGTCTGACATCTGTTATTTCTAACGCTCACGAGACTGTCAGAAGTTCAGGACCAGAGGGGCCTGACTCAGACCTTCCTCTGAGCTGAGGGGAAGACTGCACCCCGTGTGGCTTCCTCTCTGTCTCCTGGGGAGTGAGGGCAGAGTGACTGGAACAGGTGGCGCTTCGGTGTGTCATTTAAGCCTGTATGTGGGCCTCAATTTCCGTTATAATGCCACTCCTAGAGCATGGCACGCACTGATCGTGGGCTTCTGTTCTTGCCATGTGGCCTCGGTTCAGGGACCAACTCCTTCCATTTCTTGCTTTCTTTTTTTTTTTTCTTTTTCTAATTTGAGTTCCAGTTAGGTAGCCTGCAGTTTTTAGTTTCAGGTGTGCAGCGGACGGATTTCTTTTCTTTCCGTCAATTTTGCGCCAGCACAGGAGGGTTAATCCTATACAAGGCCCTGCCTTAGCGCTTCGCATGCGCTGCTTATCTTCCTGGCCTAGTGAGATCGGTTTTACTGTAGGTGATTATTTGCTTCATTTTCTCGGTGAGGACACTGAGGTACAGAGAGTCGTAAGTAGCTTGCCCATCAGGTTTACACAGTGAATATGGGACAAAGCTTGCACTAAGTCGAGCTCATTTATTGGGGAGACCAGCTCTTAACCACTGAGCTGTACTCCGGTTTTACTGCCGTTTTTCCTCATCGCTTCATAGGAGACACTTCCGTGTTAAAGGATGGTTAGTGTGGTGTCCGATTGGATGGGGACCCCCAAATGTGGGGTGGCCCTGTCAGGTGGAAGCCAGTGGTGATGGCGGTGAAAGCGTTCACCTGCAGCTGACAGGACAAACGAGACAGACGTTTACTGAAGATGCTGCAAGGGGGCTGTGGGCAGGACAGCACAGCAGCGCCCGCAGGGAGGCAGTGGCGGGGGGGGCCGTATTTAAGGTGGGGGGGTGAGCAGGTCTGGGGACATACGGAATTTCCCTTTTTTTGGGAACTGTGCCTGGATGTATCCATTGGTCAGTTAGGGCCTATGGAAATGTTGGGGTGGGTCGCCTGGTGGACCAGTTTGTATTCAGTCAGGGGGTCACCACGGGGTCTTTTGCCTTGATCAAGTTTACGTTGCTCAAGCCTGTTGCCTGAATGTAGCCTCTTTGGTTTGTTTATAAATTAATATAAAAGTAACTCCTTGGAGGGCAGAAGCAGTGAAATTCTGATTTTATAAGGTATTTTTCTTTTTCAGTCTAGGTCAGAACGCATAAATGGGGGATGTAGGGCCAACTAAAAAGATTGGGTTCTGTTAAAAGGAGACAGCCCCGGGGCTGCTCCGCACCTGGTGATTGATTGCATCAAGGTGGCAAGGTGGGAATTACATGCTTGTTTTGCTAGATCTTCCAGTATTTTCAAGAGATTCTAGAAATCTGGATTTCTAGAGAAATAATAATAACAGCAAACACTGAAATAAATATAGTCCATATTATGTTCTAGGGTTTCTTCTTAGTGTTTTACAAATATTAACTCATTTAATCCTAAACAAGTTACAAATATTGTTACCTCCATTTTATGGATGAAGAAACTGAGGCACAGAATGGTTAAGTAATTTGCCAGGGTCTTTCGGCCAACTAGGATTTAACCCCAGGGAGTTTACATACAAAGTTGATACTGATACATTACGTTATGTTACGTTACTCTACGCTAGGTTACGTGAGAGTGAGTGTGAGCAAGCAGGAGAGGGAGGCAGAGGGAGAGAGCGAGAGAATCCCAGACAGGATCCATGTGGAGCCTGACAGGAGCTCAGTCCCACAACCCTGGGACCATGCCTTGAGCTGAAATCAAAAGTTGGAACACTCAACCCACTGAGCCATCCTGGCGCTCCCAAAGTTAATGCTTTCAACCACCAAACTATTTATCTGGCACTAAAGTCACAGTTGAAAGATGAAACCAGAAGACACCTCATGGGCCACACAGATCACCTTTGTGTGTAGGTCCTTTGCAACTTCTCTTCTGAACATTAACTATTTGTGACATCAAAACAGCTTATTTCTAACAGAACTGCTTCATTAATCATTGTTAGTTGGGAATTTTTATCTGCTGTATATGAGCTTATTTCACTCTACTATATTATTTCTATCTTTATTTTTTCTTATAAAAGAAGATGAAGTTATAATTAAAACATTTCAGAAATGCGTAATCTTAGTCAAAAGCCCTTCCCCCAAGTAACTGCCGTTAAACAGCCTGGTGGTATTCTTCTAAGCTTTCTTCTAAACGTAAACTGATGTATAATTCGTGTTTGAGTTCATTTCAGGTATATTATTCCTGCTAAGTATCAAAATTGTATTTATTAAGCTTATCTGTCTATCAGGCCAATTTCTTAACAGATTTCCTTGATGTTGTTGATTGTGGGGGAAAGAACTTACTAACATTCTCCCATCTTTGACTTCTCTTGCACTATCCATTTTTCTTCTTGTAAATATTGCTCATAAACACTAGAGTTGTCCGTTTCCTCAGTACCAGGTCGGTCTGTGTAATTTGCTAATATCCCTCATCATTAATCTTCATCCAAACAGGATTCCCCCCTCTAGTTCTGGTCATTTTGGCTCAGAAGGTGGAAGGCAAAGCAGTATTAACAGGGTATCAGAATAGAATGATAGGATGTGTATTGATGAAGATGTTGACTTTGAAGATTAAAAATAAATTGGAGAGCTGGAGCTTGAAGCAGGTTTCAAATATGAGCACATATGGTATTTATTACTTAATTGCAACTCTAGACTGGTGTTTGATTTTTTTTTTTTTGAGAAATTTAACTTTGGAGGTATTTGTCTATATTTGGAATGTGGCATAAGCCAAAATTGTGTCTTCAGGTTCTTTTTTAGTATGAATCCTAATTTTTTCCATCTCTTCTGTTAATCATTTGACCCCTCCCCCCCACTAGATAGAAATGGTGGATTTTTGCCGTAGGCTCACTAACTATACCATATGCTCTTTCAACTATAAGTAACATTTATTTATTTATTTATTGGGCTGCTACTGTCTGTGAGGCACTGGGTTAAGTGAATAGAAATCACAAAAATCCCTGACCTCGTGGAGCTAATATTCTAGTGTATAGGGGTCACGTCAGACACAAAAGAAAATTATGTATCCTATTTAGTGATTAGCGCAGTGGAGAAAGATAAGCAGAAAAGGGAAAGTGCAGATAGTTGGTTTTTGCAGGGCAAGGCTTACAGTTTTTTTAAGTTTATTTATTTTGTAAGAGGGACAGAGAGCGAGCACGTGCACAGGAGCAGGGGAGAGGCAGAGAGAGAGGGAGACAGAGAATCCCAAGCAGGTTCTGCACTGCCCATGTGCAGCCCAACACGGGGCTCGATCTCACGAACCAAGAGATGATGACCTGAGCCAAAATCAAGAGGCAGACACCTAAAACTGAGGCGCCACCCACGTGCCCCAAGGGTTGCAGTTTTAAACATATCGTGCGGCCTGGGAAGGTCTCCCTGAAGCGACAACTGAATACTTTCAGAAGTTGTGCATGGTGGGTGTGTGGGGGTCCCTCGGGCCGTGGCCTGGAGGCAGGCGCTTGCACAGGGTGTCTGGGAGCAGCAGCAAGGCCAGTGTCGCAGGAGGAGAGGAGTGAGATGGGGAGGAAATGGGGCTGCCCTCAGAGGGGTGAGGCAGAGGCACAGGTCTTTGGAGCCGGGCTGGGCAGACCTGACTGTCCCAGACTGCGGTCCGTGCTGGCAGCTGCCCCGCCTTGTAGCTTGGAGGCGGATGCAGCCCTGGACAGCACGAACTCACAGGTGTGGCGGTGTTCCAGTAATAGTTTGTTTACAAAAACAGGTGGAGGGCAGGATTTGGGACCCCAAGCTTGCTGACTCGATTCAGGAGACCAGCCGTGGTCCAGAGTCAGACTTTTACTCCGAATTCATTGGAAGTTTTTGAATGGAGAGGGCTGGGATCATTTGACTTGTGTTTTAAAGGAGGCCCCAGGGTGCCTGGTTGGGGATGGCTGTTAAGGGGTGAGGTGACAGGGTAGGATTGCCCTTAAACCAGGGCAGGAAGGCTGTAGGCAGAGCATGTGGTAGGTAGGACAGTGATTTGGCTTTGGACAAGTTTGGGGAGACTGTTAGGCATCCAAGTGGGGCCGTCAAAGTGCAGTTGGCCTACAGGCCCATGCTCCAGAGAGGTCAAGGCTGGACTCAGTCTGGAGCCTTGAGCCTGCGATTGGCATCCAAGCTCATGAGGCTGGAGGGGAAGAGTAGGAGCCGCGGCAGCTCTGTCTGCACTGTTACTACACTCGGAGTGGTGGTTCTGTTCGTTCTTAGATGGATTTTAAGTATAGAACCTTCGTGCCCCTTGGGTTAGGCTTATCATCTACGACCTCTAATCTTTAAAAAAATATTTTAAATGTTTTATTTATTTTTGAGAGATCGTGAGTGGGAGAAGGGCAGAGAGAGGGGCAGGGAGAGAGGGAGAGGGCAAGGGAGACACAGAATCAGAGGCAGGCTCCAGGCTCTGAGCTGTCAGCACAGAGCCCGATGCGGGGCTAGAACTCACAAACTGTGAGATCGTGACCTGAGCCACCCAGGGGCCCCCTACCACCTCTAATATTACTAATTTTAGTTCTTACGTACAGCTTTTTAAAAATTGTGGTAAAATGCCCACAACGTACAATTCACTGTGGTAGGCCTGGTAAGTAGAGAGTCAAGTGGCATTAAACTCACTGAGAAAGCTGTGCAGCCGCCACCATTGTCCGTTCCGGAACTTCTTCCTCATCCTGAATAAACACTCTGCACCCATTAAACAATTCCCCGCTCTCCTTTCCTCCGGGCCTTGGTAATCCCACTTCTTTCTGTGTCAGTGAATTTGCCTGTTCTGGGTCCCTCATAGAGGTGGAATCCTACAGTATTTGCATTGATATCTGGCTTATTTCACTTAGCATCAAGAGTCCTCAAGGTTCATCTGTGCTATAGCATATCTGTGCTTTCATTCTTCTTCTTTTTTTTTTTTAACTCTCTTGAATAATTAATATAAACCTTTTGTGTGAGTCCTGTTTCTAAGGGGGATTCTTTGAGAGGTCTCAGTGACTCAGCCTTGTGCTCCAGAGCATTCATGGTCTGGGGGGTCTGGAAAGCTGTAAGAGCTTGAGGAAGTGCCCCTTCGGCCTGTGTGACCCTCACTTTTATTTGTGCAGCTGGTAAGCTAGTGACTGTGATATCAAGTAGCTGGATGATTTATCCTCTAATGTGATTTGATAGATTTTCTGATATTATATGGCATTTTTATTTGTTTTATGTTTACTTATTTTTGAGAGAGAGAGAGAGACAGAGCATGAGCAGGGGAGGGTGCCAGAGAGAAAGGGAGACACCCAATCGGAAGCAGGCTCCAGGCTGTGAGGTGTCAGCACAGAGCCTGACATGGGGCTTGAACCCACAAACCGTGAGATTGTGACCTGAGCCGAAGTTGGACACTTAACTGACTGAGCCACCCAGGCGCCCCTTATATGACATGTTTAATCCAAGGATAAGTTTGTCTCATTTGGATAGAAAACCTCAAAAAGTGACAGCTTAGAGGCACCTGGGTGGCTCAGTCGGTTAAGCGTCCAGCTTTGGCTCAGGTCATGATCTCACGGTTCGTGGGTTCAAGCCCTGCGTCGGGCTCTGTGCTGACAGCTCAGAGCCTGGAGCCTGTTTCGGATTCTGTGTTCCCCTATCTCTCTGCCCCTGCCCTGCTTGTGCTATCTCTGTCTCTCAAAAATAAATAAAAAACAAAAATTTTTTTAAAAGTGACAGCTTAAAGGTAGCAGTCATGTCAGAATAGGTCCTTCTGGAGCTGGGATGAGAAGTATTTTGAAGAGCATCGTTTTACAGCTGGCTCATTTAACAAGTTGCTGAGATTGGGGGCAAGTCCTGCAGCATGCCTGTGTATTTGCCATGTCTCCCAAAGAAGCTCTTGGCTCTGCGAGACAGCCCAGTGTTTGTGGCAGGGGGTGCGCTGAGGGAGAACCTGGCCCTCCTTTGAGGTTCGGGAGTTAAGTCCATTGAAAGCTCAGTTGACACGTTGAACAAGGCGTTGTTTGTTTAGCCAACATTCAGTCTCCTAGGCAAGGCTGGGTAGTGTTCTTTCCTGTGGTGGCCAAGACTGATGGTGGGGGGCGGGGAATGAAAATTAATTTCTGGCTTCACTTGAAGACTGGCAGTGGCAAAAAAAAAAAAAAATCTTTGTTTCAGAAAAGATTGAGAAGAAAATGAGAGGCAAGAGGTTGTTTTGAGGACGCAGTCCTGGTTTAGTTGTTTCCGGTGCAGCTTTCAGGCCATTTCCTAAAGCTCGCGGCGTCACCCAGCAGTGCTGCAAACAGCGCACCGCAAGGAGCCGAAGAGGAAGATCAGAGTAGCCATTGTTCTCTCCTGTTGATCGTGGTTAGTTTTGAGGCTGGCACTAGGTTTACATTTCTTTTTTCTTTTTTTTTATGGAGTCATCTAATGGGCAAGGAATGAAATTAATGTATCTGGGAGATTGGAGGGGACTTTGCTTTGGGCTCCACGAACCCTGAGAACTTTTCAGTTTTGCCCGTTAGCTGTCCCAGCAATGACAATCTGCGTCCAAGTACTTCTGAAGGCCATGGTCCTGGTAGCAAGCTTAGTGGGGGCTTTTAGGCCACACAAAAGCAATCTTTGACTCTCAGCTGGTTTTTCTATAAAATTAGGAAATCATAATACTTCACTGAAATGAAATGAAACCCCTTACCTCTTAATTTGCTTCTCGATTAAGGCTTGAGCAAGGAGGAGGTTTGAAAAGTAGGTGACCGCGTTGCCGGTCTGCCTCACTTTATGCCCCCAGAGCCTGGTGTGGCCCTGGGGGGCTTCCAGGGCTCCGTGATCATGTGTCTCATCAAGCATGTATTGCTAGGCTTTTTCCAAGACCTCATGACCGGCTGATTAGAAGTCTTGCCTTTCAGAGCCAGTGTCCCCACCTTTGACCGTGTCCGCTTCAGGACTCGTGGCTGGTGCCCCGCTGTGGCTCCAGTAGGAAAGCACCTACATTCTTTGAGCCGTAGATGAGTCAACTCCGGAAAAGGCCTAAACTCTTGTCCAGCCAAATAATTATCTACTTGTTCTGGACTATAAATAATGCTTTGACATGCATTTAATTCTCTTTGAGTTCAGGGTTGCTTCTGGTTTTCTCCCTTGGTTCCCTTGGGCTGTTTCTGGGAAATTAGTAACCAAGTTGACCTTCATCTTTTAATTTAGCTCAGGAGCCCTAGGCTGTAGCTGATTGGCATATCAGGAGGGGTGAGATCTAGGCTCACTTCCAAAGTCATCTGATTCTCTACCTTGCCATTTTCCTCCACTCTAAAGAAATAAAACTTGTTTACTCTGCCTTAAGGTGGAAAAAAGCTTTAATAATGTTTTTATTTATTTTTATTTTTTTAATGTTTATTTATTTTTGAGAGAGAGCATGCACATGTGCCAGGTAGGGGCAGAGGGAAAGGGAGACACAGAATCCAAAGCAGCCTCCAGGCTCTGAGCTGTCAGCACAGAGCCCGATGCGGGGCTCGAACCCATGAACCGTGAGATCATGACCCGAGCCGAAGTCGGACGCTTAACCTTCTGAGCTGCCCAGGCACCTCAGATATTTATTTTTAAGTAATCTCTACACCCACTGTGGGACTTGAACTCATGACCCCAAGATTAAGAGTTGCATGCTCCCTTCAGTTGGACCAGCCAGGGTCCCTGAGATGGCAAATATCTTTCAGAGCACATGCTAACATATGACTTAAAAGATATTTCACTTATCACATTAGCCAAATATATATGTAGTTTTGGGGGGTGTAACTCTTATTTTTTATTGCATTCTGGTTACAGTTAAGCTTTGTTTCATCCGTGCAGCTGCGGAATAAAGAAGCAGTCTCCCCCCTTCCCCTGTGTAGACTTTAGAAGTCAGAGAAAGATAGAATACAATCGAAGAATCCTTCCTGTAACCTAACTGCCGAGAAGTGTATGGGGCTGTATAGCATTTGGGACCAGTGATAAGTGTTCCCAGCCTAAATGGTGTGAAAGGGGAGTAGAAAATAGAAATAATGGCACACGTTAGCCACAGCTGAAGCTGTCTGTGGGTGAAAGAGCAGGGCCGCCCCGGAAGTGTTGCTTTGGGAAACAGGAGAGAGGTGGGGGGGGTGCTGGGGGCACTTTACCGGACTCCGCATCTGTGGTGGTATCTTAGGGCCAGATGGGGGAGGAAGATTACTTTGTAAGACTTCTCCTAGTCTAGAGGAGCTGCTACTTGAGTTGAGTGTGGGTCATCTTCGCACCACAGCTGGTGTGGTTCCCATCATCTTTGAAGCCCTGTGGCTCCTTTCTAAGCCCATGCTCCCCACGTGACATCAGAAGGGTCTTCTGAAAAGGCTCTTGAAATACCCCCGGGAACAAAGAAGTCAGCAGAACTCTAGCACCTCTGAAAAGAAAGGCCCACGCACTTTAAGGGAGGGGGTGTATTCGAAGGCCCCGGCCCCATAATTTTGAGAAGTGATTCTCTGCTTCTCAGAATGACTGCCCTTCATTACTCACCTCCTCCCTCACCAGAGAGCCGCGGGTGCTGGTCATCGTAAACGTGGGGGACGGGTGCCGGTTAACCTTGTTCTCTTAAAGAGGGAGACACTTGCGGGTGGGGTTTTCCTTTTCCTCCTGCCAAACGGGCCAGGACAGCTGCTCCTGTCTTCTACCCGGTTGTGCCTCACCTCCTTTCCGCCAGCGACTCAGCGGTTTTGCTACATGCCTTGCTGTGGCCCTAGTCCCCCGGGGCCTCCACAGCCCGCAGGGCCACGCACCTCTGCCAAGTGCGGTGGTGTCTGTGAGCGGCCGGACTTGGAGAGGGAGCTGATCACTTGGCCGATCCTCGCTGGTCGCGAAGGAACCCCTCCCCTCCTCCCTCCCCCGTGTTTGACAAGGTTACCTCTTCAGTCAGTAGCTCAACTTGGTCTCGGCTTTAGTACCGCTCCCGGCATAAATTATTTAGCACAAACACAGACCTAATCTCATAAAATTACTTGGTATTAGTGGCCTGCTGTGAGCATCATTTTCTTGAGTATGTTGGGCTCTAACCACAAATTAGCAGCAGACACTTCAAGAGCATCTTTCTGTGGATCCATTGAGAGGAGTGATTTGGGTAGAAGGTTGTAGTTGGGGTTACTTGATCGGTTTTTTATCCTTCTAGGTGAGTTTTCCTTTGATCCTTTAGCTCGCAGCTTTCTTCGAACTTTTTGTTCTTATTTTTGCTTTTCACCTGGTAATATCTTATAACCCCTCAGAAATTTTGCAGGTACCCCATCAGTGGACTGCGTCATTTTACGAGCAGGGATCCAGAAAGTGCCAAGCCTTGTTTGGGGAGCTGAATTTGGGGTTGGGGGAGCCTTCTCTAACCAGAAGACTCGGAACCTGCATTTGTTTAAGAGTCGGGGTTTTTTAGGGAGGCTCACAGTAGAGTGACCCCGCTCTAAAGATGAAATCATGCACTTACCCCCTTAATGATTTGCCAGATTGTTGAGGTAAAGTCTAGAGCTAAAAATTGTGTTCCTTTTTAACAGTGATCTAATTGTGAAAAGCACAGATGGCTACTGACAGTTTATGAATGTTAGGCATTTGACAATTTTCAAAATAACTGGGAGGAAGAAAAATCCAAGGTGAGAAGAGAGACTAAAAATCAACTAGCCACATTATTGGGTTTTGGGGTCTTCAGACAGCAGAAGAAGCAAAACGGGGAAGCAGGCACACGAAATCGGCTCACGTGGCTGTAATAGTTCAGGTTTGGGCTTCCCGTGCGCTGAGCCCCTGGAGCATTGATTGTAGGTTATTTATTGGTCAGAGGCCTCTGCTGACAAACCCAAGGGCTCGAAAGCAGCTTTGAACCCTGGAGAGGCAGGCATTGGGTGTGGTGGGAGACGTTAATTGGCCTCTGAGTGAACTAGGAGTACTGCTAGCATCTTATCCCTTGATAAACTTACTCCCTCCGGCAGTCTTGTTAATACTTAAAAATAAAGTGCTGAATCTATTACAAAGCACTGTAATTGAATTTTTCCGGCATTTCAGTGCTCTGTGGTTGTCAGCAGAGGTGGTCATTTTTATAAAGTCTTTGGACATACTGGGTTTTAACTCGACTGGTACAGTTTTTTGTTTTTTTAAGTTTATTTATTTTGAAAGAAGAGAGACCGTACCGGAGGGCAGACGTAGAGAATCCCTGGCAGGCTCCGAGCTGCCAGCGTAGAGCCCCGTGTGAGGCTCAACCTCACAGACGTGAGCTGAAACCAAGAGTCAGATGCTTAACCGACTGAGCCGCCCGGGTGCCGCCAAGTTTTGAAAAAACTTCTTTTGTTGTTTTTCTTTGTTGATTGTAGGGTCCTAGGAATTTTTTTCCTGAGAGTAAGGCCAACCTCAGGAATAGTCACTTTTCTTTCTCTAAACCCACAAATATAATTTTGAAAAGGAGCCGCACACACACACACACCGACATGGGAGTACTGCTTGCAGAGAGAGAGGGATTTGGTGTTCACTGGAATCTTCATTGCCCTCCCTTCTCATCCTGAGCGCATGTTCTTTGCTGTGATGGTTGAATTTTCCTGGGAATTTTTGCTCGTCTTTAGCTTGGGTTTTGTGGCTCTAAGATCCGGGCAAGAGGAGGGAGCGCGGTGTTGAGTCTCGGCTGCTTCCAGCGAGCTGCTGAGGTCCATGAGGGTGGAATCGGGGAGTGGCAGGATCTGAAATTGCAGAGACAGAGGTCAAGTTTCAGGGACTCTTCTAAGTCATGCAATGCATGAGGAATTTGAACTTGACCTTGGAGGCAGTGGAACGCCATTCAAATATAGATTGAGGGAGCAAGAGGAACATTTATTTGTAATTTCTCCTCGGCTCTCCTACGAAATTATAGGTAAAGAGTAAATGCAACTCTTGGTTTCAGACAAAATAATTATTTTTGGGGGGGTCTAGAATAGCTTCTGAATGCATTAACTTCTTATGTGAACATTACCTAGGTATTTACTCCCTGTATTATATTTTTTATTCATTTACAGGATTCTCTGTATAGTATTAATATACCTTAATTTAGATCTCGTTGGCAATTTAGATATGTCCAGAATCAAACTTTTCCCCCAGCGTCTTCTTCTGAAAAAATTCATACCTAAAGAAAAATTAAAAGATTAACACAGTGTACATGTTACCCTTCATCTGGGGTCAACACTTATTACCATTTGTTTTATTTATTTGACTCTGGCTTTTTTCTTTTTCCCTGACCATGTGAAATTCAATGGTAGTCATGTCAAGACATTTAACCTCTAAACTGTTTTTTTTTTTACATTTATATTTATTTAGTTTCGAGAGAGAGAGAGAGAGAGAGAGAGAGAGAGAGAGAGGCAGAGCACAAGTGGGGGAGGGACAGAGAGAGAAGGAGACAACAGAATCCGAAGCTGGCTCCTGGCTCTGAGCTGTCAACTCAGACACAGGGCTTGAACTCACAAACTGTGAGATCATGACCTGCGCTGAAGTCGGATGCTTAACCAACTAAGCACCCAGGCGCCCCGACATTTAACCTGTAAATGCATCGGCATGGATCTCTTAAAAATGATAAGGATAGGGGCGCCTGGCTGGCCAGTTGGTGGAGCATATGACTCTTGATCTTGGGGTTGTAGGTTCAAACCTCATGTTGGGTGTAGAGATTGTTTAAAAGTAAAATCTTAAAAAAGAAAAAAAAGATATTTTCCAGGCGCCTGGGTGGCTCAGTTGGTTAAGCTTCCGACTTGAGCTCAGGTCACGATTGCGCAGTTCACAAGTTGGAGCCCGGAGCTGCTTTAGACTCTACGTCTCCCTCTCTCTCTGCCTCTCCCCCACTCATGCTCTGTCTGTCTGTCTCTCTCTCAAAAACAAATTTTTTAAAAATGATATGTTCCTATATACTGTTATTTTCCTCTGTACCATTATTGCAATTAAGAAAATTAGCAGTACTTTGATAACATCTTCTGACACCCAGACCATACCCAGATTCCCCCAGTGGTGCCGTGTTATTTATAGCCACCCTCCCTCAAGTCGCGGACTAGATTTGATTACATCTCTTTGGTCTCAGTCTGTAGTCATCCCACCCCTCCCCATATCCCTTAATATAGTAACTTGAAAGAGTCCAGGCCAGTGGTTTATAGAATGTTCTACATTCTGGAGTTGCATGGTGTTTGTTTGATGTGCTTTTTTATCCCCTGGATTTTTGTAAGCTAGAAGATAGTTCGGAAAGCTTGATTAGATTTAGGTTATGAGTTTCTTCCAAGAATATTCTGAAGGTGATGTTGGCTTGTTCTGATGTTAATTAGTGATGCCCATTTTGATCCCTTGGTCAGATGGTCCCTGTCTTAGCTTTCCAGTGTAGATGTACCTTTTCCCCTTTGCAATCAAGTAATCTGTGGGAAGAATTTTTTTAATGTTCCAGAGTAGTCTTACAAGTTTTGACCACGCATTACTCTTTCCAGCATTTTCTTGGTAGGTCTTGCATTGCGTAAAGCATTGTGAGCATCACTTAAAGAAAGAAGTGCTAATGTCTGATCATTCTGGATCAAGGGAAAGATAAAACAATATAATATAACAGATAAGAGACAATGAGTCCAGCATCTGCCTGGCTCAGAGGACCTCTTTCCAGAACTACAATTTGATGTCTGCGAAAGACAGCCATCTGGTCTGGAGGAAGGTATCATACCCACAGGGTGTTAAGGGAAGATCTTTCTTTGTTGATGCCTAGAGTCAAGACATTTTCAAATGCTTTCTTTAGTGAATTTTGCCTTTCTATGGAAATCACGGCTCTGATTTTGTATCTGACAATGTGAGTGTTAAAATGTCAGCTAGAATGGTGCCTTTTGGAAACACTTAAATTCCTAAGGAGTAGATAACCCTATTAATCTGTTATAATCTTCCAGGCTAACAGTAATATGATTATAATATATTATCCCCATAGGACATGGAGAATAATCTCCTTTCTAAAAGAGGATCAGGAGGGAGACCACGGAATAGTCTGGGAAGAACACTTTGGGATTGCAGGCTGGGTAGAAGAAGCTTGCTTGGTGAAGTTCTAACTAGAAGGATCAGAACTTTTAGGATACTAATGAAGTAGTAGGTGAAGGTAGAATATTGGTTTGGGGTTGGAGAAATCGTTTGGGTCTAGAGCTATAAAGAGGAGGGGAGCCCTAATAAGGCAGAAGCTCAGTTGTGTTTTTGTGCCCCGCTCCTCCCCATATTGAAATGCATGATTGTTAAAAAAAAAAAAAAAAAAAAAATGAAAAGAAAGAAATAGATCAGGGGCACCTGGGTGGCTCATTTGGTTAAGGTTATGGCTCAGGTCATAATCTCAACAGTTTGTGGGTTTAAGCCCCACATTGGGGGCTTGGAGCGTTTTCTCTCTCTCTCTCTCTCTCAAAAGTAATAAATTAAAAAACAAAGACAAGAAAAAAAGACCATGTTCAAAGGCAGCATTCCTAGAGTGTGTTCGTAGATTATTCAATGGGTGTTGTGTGAAAAAGGCATTCTTAGTGATGAGAAGAAGCTAGACATAACAAGATACAAGGGGCCGACCAGATGTCCGAGGCTGGGTACTCGCCGCGCACGCTTTGGCTTCTGTAATCTTGCTTGCGTCCTGTGTCCACCAGCTACCCACACAGCACCACTGATCAGTGCCCCCTCCCCTCATTCTCTTGTCTCCCAACCCCCTACCATCCCAGCCAGCGAAGAAGGCCCATGCCAGGGTTCGGGCTCCGCCTCTGGAGGTGACTCCGCTGGGCTGGCACCGGTGCCAAATAAACAGTCTTTCCTGATTCTCCCACTTGTCTCTTCCTGGGTGCCCAGTATTTGCTGTAACAGTAACTCCGGAAAATTTGAAATTTGTAGTCAATTCAAACAGATTTAGTTGCTGCACGAACTTTCACTGTTGGAGCAAGAACTTTTTTATATAAGGGTTTTTCTGACCGCCACAGAAATGCCACACAGTAACAAAGAAAAGAAGGTGCTGATGAGCCATGATTCTACCAAGCAGAGAAGACTGACACTGTGAACATTTGATGTGCAAATTAGAAAACGATTTTATGCACGTATTTTCCGTGTTTCTTTTTCTTTACGACAGATGTGGTGTGCCACACACAGCGTTCTGCAGTGTGGTCATTTAGAGGAAGTAACCCTCGCTTACTTTTCCATGGCGTTGACTTTGCCGTGATTTTTGTCCCTAGTCCCTTTTGCTGCACATTTAGGTAGGTTTGTGGTTCTGCTTTTATAGATAAGACCGAGATAAACATCCTCGAAGACACTTGTGTGTCCTTTAGGATGAATTCCTGGAAGTGGTAACTAAGTTAAAGAGTGGACATTTCATTTCGATATGTACCGCCAGGTTGCCCTCTAAGGGTTATACCAATTTATATTCCCTTCAACGGGCATGAGATGCCTCTTCCCCACATCCTCACCTACGTTCGTTACCGGTCTTTTGACTCATTTAGGCAAGCAACTCGGAGTTTCACCCTAAAATCTTATGTTTCCTGTTTGCAAAAGGACAGGGGAGACTTAGTTGCAGGCAGATAGCATCTCAGGTAAAGAAATTCAACTCAGTGCTCTAGAGTTGCGTTCTTTTAAATCACAATGAAAATACAATTTTGCAGCATGGTAAGAGAGGAGAGAGAGAGCGAGAGAGAGAGTTAGAAGCCCTTGTTCCTTGCAGGCGGCTCCAGTCCGATCTCCTCAGCCGTGTGTATGGAGAAGGAGGCGGCTCCGGGAATGTGCCTTCCCATCCATTCAGGCGTCCTCTCCAGCTTCCCACGAAGGGGGCTGAAACGCCACCATTGTGGAAATGAAGATGAGCAGTGAAGACAGTCAAACCCTCCCCGCTATGGAAAGGGAGAGGAGAGAAGGCAGAAAATGTAAATCTGAGGCGAATGGAGGCCAGTTTTTCCAAAGGAGGAAAACAGCACACTTAACAATCGTGAGATTGGAAGGGTAAGGAACTTAGCAGTTTGGTGATTCCCAAGGTCCAAAGGTAGGGGAGAAATGTCACAACTTTTCAGTATTCTATAAGTCTATATTTTGTGGGCCTTTAAAGAAAAATTTTTTACTGTTTTTATTTATTTTAGAGAGAGAGAGAAACAGCATAAGCAGGGACAGGTCAGAGAGAGAGGGAGACAGAATCTGAAGACAGGCTCTAGGCTCTGAGCTGTCAGCACAGAGCCTGACGCGGGGCTTGAACCCACGGGCCATGAGATCATGACCTGAGCTGAAGCCGGATGTTGAACTGACTGAGCCACCCAGGCGCCCCTGTAATTCTGTGTTTTGAATGCGTTTCGTGTAATTGTATCTGCAGAGCTCCTGTGTATCAGTGATGGGGGTCGGAAGAAGACTGAGGAAACCTCATACAGTTTAGTAGCAACAGGACACAGATGGGACAGCCAGGGTCGGGGGCCACAGAGCCAGCAGGGACAGGACCCCACCCAGGGCCCCCAGTCAGGAACTTCCGCTCCACCGTTTTCTTAGAAGGAAGCTTTTTATGAGGGGCTTCCTACCTTCCCCATCATAGCTGTTACTTGTGTGGCAAACACGCTCTACTGACAGCGAGCGAGAGCCCCTTGTCAGTGTGTGAGTTCTTGGTTTCTGCAGACATTTCTGGTTCTGTGAAGCTCTCCTAGGCTTCAGGGCAGGGAGGACTTGAGCAAGCCGTTATTAACAACCTTTCTAGAACAGAATGTTGATACGGGGATAATTCAAATATGGCAGCTATGTACTTTATATACTTGCTTCTCCCCCCACCCCAGCCTGACAACTAAAGAATGAAATTGTGCATGTTTTATTCATTAATGTCTATTGTCAGATAAATTTACTCTGGAGGAATCCTTGATTTTTTTCCATATTATGTTGTACGTGTGTGTATTATATAATACATATTATATATGATGTATATAATATGTACATATATATTATATATAATACACACACATTGTAGAGAAGAGTTGTCAAAACAGAAGGGAAAAATCAGCTTACATACTGTTAACACCTAGGCCTATAGGTAAACTTGCTTTTATTTTGCCTTCTGCCTGTGCTCACTCTTCAGCAGTAATTACCATATGTAGCAGAACAGTCTCCTGCTAGGGTGGCGGCCTGCGTTAGGTGTTCTTCACCTGTTCCCTGTACGAGGCTTCATAGTTTGTACTTGAAACGTTGCAGAGCGATCTGTCAGGTGTATGTGTCCCAGTTATCTGTTACTTTATTGTTGCTTTTGAGTTGTTCTCCAAGTTTTTGCTCTGAGAAATGATTTAATAAAAGACTTTGTGTGTAGAATGCCCTCATGTTTGGAATAGTTTGCTTGAAATTGCCAGGGCAGAGGCGATGAGCGTTTTTATGGCTCTGTGTTGAGTCTGCAAATCGTTTTTCCAAAGGGTTATACCAGTTTGCACTTAAGCCAGCAAAGTTAGTCAAGGGTAAGTTTCACTGTGCCCGTTTGTGGCTGCATCTTTCTGGTGTGGTTGCAGAAACACCAGTGTTCCTCTAGCTTTAGAAAACAGGCCACCTCCACCAAATGGCTGTAACAGCATGCTGTGTGCCAAGCTGTAATTCGTTAATTTAATAAATAGGGAGTGTCTGCTATTTTTCAGACATTATAGATGGGGGGAAAAGAGTAAGACAGTCTGTACTCGTACGATGCTCACAAGTATGGGGTCATGGATAAGCGTTTCTGTGTCAATTGGGAAAGAGCCAAGACCATTCTAATCCTGGGGGTGGAGTGATAACGGGAAAAATTCTGGAAAGGGCCATTAAAGCTTAGTGTCACCAGAGCACCTTCAGACAAGAGAGGCCCAGTGGGAGGCGGTGTTCTGTCCAGGAGGTCAGGCCCAAGAGTGGGCAAAACCTTTGTCTGGCTGGAGGCCGCTGCTGCGGGTAGCGTGGCTCTGTCCGTCCAGCGACATCCCCACCTTCCCTGCAACCTGACCCCCAAAGCAGAGCCGGGATAGATGCAGGCGTTCGATGGGAATGGTGCCAAGTAGGGGATTTACGGTTTTCTCTGACCCAGGGTTCCGTGCAGGTTACCCAGTGCAGGACTTGGTCTTCCTTGTTGGCCGAACCCCTCTTGTGGGTCTGAACTTCTGGAGATTGGTAATTGTGCCGTTAGGAATTTGGGGGGAACAGAGCCGAAGCTTAGGTGATTGCCTTAGGCAGCTTGGCTAGTTAATATCTGTTTAAGCAGCACTTTCTTTTCTGATCTCATGTACAGTTTAATAATTTAACAGCTGACACACTAACAGGCCAGTGGAAATGGTAACAGTAATTCATAGTTGTTAATTTTTACCACTTGGGTTTTTTGTATTTTTTTTTTAATTGCTGGGAATAGGGAGGGTGGAAAACAGAATTTATGATGGACGTGGTGGTTTTTCTGCCTCACGTGGGAAAAATGAGGAAAGCAAAAGGTCTATGGAGTGAAATTTTTCCTCCGCTATAATTTTGGGAATTCCTAACTCCTTCAGTGTCCCCCACCCTGCCCCAACACCCAGTTTTCTTTAAATACTTTTTGTGTGAAAATCGCCACACAGTTGCTCTGGAGCATTAAAATAGATGTGCCAAGGACTGTAAATTTATTATCAAAAAATTCCTTGCATCTTGAAATAAAAGCCAAGTTTCTTTTCTTTCTTAGTTACGTGTCACAGTGCACTTACCACCTTGGATGCTACTATCTCTCAGTGTCTACCGTAAGCCTCCAAATTTAAGTAGATCTGAAACGTGAAGATTGACCTTAGAGCCGCAAACTTAGTACATTTTCATAAAACTTAATAAAATTTTAGGGACACGCCACCCTATATCATGAGCACGGACACCCAATACTGAAGTGTAATATTGGGAGCCAATCAGGTGTAAGATATTGACACAAAGGATCCAGATGAAAGGAATCATAACCAAAGTGTGAGAACTGTTAAGTGTGTACTCAAGGGATTTCTAGGCATTTGAGAACCGGAGAAGTTGGGACATAGTATTTGTTAAAAACTTGGACTCTGGAGAGAAGTCTTGGCTACACGCAGTTGAGTTGCTTTTCGTGGCCTGAGTCCCCTCCCTCTGTAAGATGAGGGCAGTAACCGACCTTGGTTTAGTGTGAGGTGGAAACGAGGAGAAACGCTCAGGGGTCCGGGAATGTGCTGGCACATGGGCTCAGCAAATGCGTGATTTTTTTCTAGGAATCCATCTCCTTTAAGGATGTGTGTGTGTGTTATATGAATATATATAAAAGACAGTAAGTGGGGGCGCCTGGGTGGCTCAGTCGGGTAAGTGTCTGACTCCAGCTCAGATCATGATGTGGTTTATGGGGTCGGGGGTGGGGCGTCGGGCTCTGTGCTGACAGCTCGGAGCCTGGAGCTGCTTCGGATTCTGTGTCTCCCTCCCTCTTTGCCCCTTCCCTGCTCGTGCTCTGTCTCTCTGTCTCTGTCTTAAAAATAAATAAACATTAATTTTTTTGCAAAAACAGCATAAGGGAACGCACTCTTTTACAGAACACCTGTGTGTGGATCAGTGAACACTGGTAATCTCTGTTTCTGGTGGTAGAGATCAGTTATTTTTCAGGTTCTGGTTTTTCTCAGAAAATATTGGTCAAAAAAGGTGGTGCAGGTTTTGTAGATATTCTGGCATGCCAAAGCTCAGACTCCAAAAGTCCTATGACACATCTCTGTTCTCTGTTTCCCCTTAATTTTTATTGTATCTTGTGTGCGTTCCTTACATATGGGGAAGGGGAGAGAAAGTGAGCAACCTTCCTGTTTTCCTCTCTTTATTCCTTTTCTGCTTCTGTTCTCTTTATATTCTCTCCCTTCCCCGGCCTTTACTTTATATTGAGAGCATGGGCATCTGAAGGGGGTAGAACCCTCTTGGGCTAAGGGGGTATAATCTAGTCATAGATTCGTCACCGTGGTGTCCTGGAATGTACTTGACCCTGCTGGAAGTCACACACCGCGCGGTCTGTAGGGGTGGGCAGAGCAGAGATGCCCGTGTGCGTGGATCCAGGGAGAGACCCGCAGTCTGACCCCTGCACCGTGCGGAGCGGCACCTTGGCCTGTCAGGTGCCCTCCCCGGCTGCGGTCGGTGTTAGCGGTCCCCAGCTTTCTGTCCTGGCGTCATCCCTCCTCCACTCCATCTGGTCGCTTCCAAGATTTTGGCAGACAGGCTATTCTCCTGCTGCTGCACCGAGAGCGAAAGCATGGCCTTTGGTAAGATTTGGACACCCAACTTTTAATAACCAAGTGGGGTTCTGCCCACAGAGCCCTTGTCAGTTCATCCAAAGAATTTCCTTCCTTTGATTAAGGAACTTAGGTTCTAGATACTAAAAACAGGAGTCCTTTCTCTGGAGCCATGAGTGAGTAGGGGCGAATTTGCTTGTTTGGATTGATCCCTGCTAGTGGGCCCACCTGAAATCTGACCCTGGACCATGTCTTCAATGTCAAGTCCCTAAATATAGCACATAAAGCCCTTTGTGATCTCACCCCCTCTGTTTCCCTGGCCTCCTCTGCACACCCTTCACTCCACCCGCATGAGCTGCTCTTTGATCCTAGACGTGTTTTCTGCCCCAGTGCCCATTCGTCCTCAAGGGCGCCCTTCCTGGCCTGGCCCTGGGCCGAGCTCTTCTTTCAAGACCCCACCCTGGACTCACCCTCTTCCTGAGCGTGTTTCCCTGCCCTCGCATGATTTAGTGGCCCCTGTGCTGTCCCTTGGAAACAGGACGAGTTATAGATTTCCTTCTCTGGGTCCTGCACTGCCAAAAGTGACAAGGACCATGCCTTATTTACGGTTCTGTTTATCCAGAGTGGCAGACAGGCCTTGGCACATAGTAGGTATATAAGGAGTGTTTTACCTGGCTTCCCTTTCGTATGTTGCTTTTTATAAAGATGTGTAAGTGTATAAAGTCTCACCTTATTAAACAGAAACAATCAGCGCACATGTGTACATGGTTGCCTCTCCTTGCCCCCCCCTCCCCCCTTAACAGGATATCCTGAAATTCAGTTCACGGATTTTCTTCATTCTTTTTTGGGGAGTACATTTTATCGACATCCACATATAAGTGAAGCAATGTAAGTGAACCGCTGGATGAAGTTTTACAAAATGAACACACCCATGAAGCAGTACCCAGGTGAAGAAATTAAAAAGTTACCAGAAGCCCCCTTCCAGCCACACTGCCCACTCCAAGGGCACTGACTTCTTACTCAGTAGACTAGTTGTGCCTGTTTTTGACTTTGTACTTTATGAATGTGGAATGATAATGTGGGCTCTTTGGTGTCTGTGACCGTCGGTGTGGTTGCACATACTTGTGGTTTGTGCATTCTGGCTGCTGTTTAGATTCTGATTCTGATGAGCTACAGAGTTTTAACCTGTTCTACTATAGATAGACTTGGGGGTTCTTTCCAGTTTGGGGTGATTTTATTAAAAATATTTTTAATGTGTTTTATTTATTTTTGAGAGACAGAGTGTAAGCGGGGGAGGGTCAGAGAGAGAGGGAAACACAGAACCAGAAGCAGGCTCTAGGCTCTGAGCTACCTGTCAGCACAGAGCCCGACACGGGGCTCAAACCTACGAACCATGAGATCATGACCTGAGCAAAAGACAGATGCTCAACCAACTGAGCCCCCCAGGCACCCCAATCAGTTTGGGGCGATTTTAGATGGTCCCTCACTCTTTTTTTTTTTTAATTTTTTATGTATTTTATTTTGAGAGAGAGAGAGAGACAGAGTGTGAGCAGGGGAGGGGCAGAGAGAGAGGGAGACACAGAATCAGAAGCAGGCTCCAGGCTCTGAGCTGTCAGCACAGAACCCGACATGGGGCCTGAACCCATGAAATGTGACATCATGACCTGAGCCGAAGTCAGATACTTAACCGACCGAGTCGGCCAGGTGCCCCGGTCCCTCACTCTTTATGGCCTCCTGGTCCTCCGTCCTGTGGCTATACAATAATTTGTTCAACCAGTCTGTTTGGATGGACATTTAAGTTCTTCCCAATGTTTTTCTATTACAAATAACGTATAAGGTTTTTAATTACCTTGTGCCTTATATTAGGGGCATGGAAAAAAAAAAACCTCATGAGGAGGGAGAGTCCCAGAAAACATCTGAGCCGGGGAGAGCTAATCCGATTTGGCATCTCTGCTCAATTGTTAAAAAGGAATTGCTGAAATTTTCTTAGAACAGGTTAGTTCGGAGAACATTTTGGGTTTCTCTCAAATGAATAGGAGGTGACGTAAGAGAAGGGCTTGGAATCCCGCATCTGTACTTGTGTGGGCACAGCCTCATTCAGAAAAGTCCACTGTTTATTGTCCTGACTTACTTATTTACATATTTGCTGTGCACCTTCCTTGTTCCAGAACCACCGTCCTAGCTGCCAGGGGCATAGCTCCTTGCCCTCAGGGAGTGCCCATGCCAGTGAGGGAAGTAGCCACAGACAAGACAGAAGAAGAAAACGCATAGGGTGTCAGCCGGGAAAATAAAGCCGGAAGTCATGTTGGGCTGTGGGGACGCACACGTGCGTGTCCGTGTTGGGGGATTTGGTGTTGGGGATAAGACACACATCTTCAAGAGTGGTCAGGAAAAGAATGGCTTTCTTTTTCTACTTCTAGCTTACCGAGCCAGATGTGACCAACATTAAGGACACACATTTAGGATAAGAAAATTCTGAACTCTTTACATATGTAGAATTCTGTAATTTTGTCTTTTCCTCAAATGATTTTTGCTCCTAATCTGGAATGTCAGATCTCATTATCTTGTAAGGAACCTTTTTTTGAGTCAGAGTCACTTATTAATGTGTGTGTTCAAGTGAAAATCATTCACCTGATTCAGAAGGATGTGGAGGCTGGCCGGAATTCCAGTGGAGAGGAGAGAGTACGTCTTCCGGTTTAGGAGACCCAGTGCCTTGCGTCCGGAAACTGTAGTTAAAGCCATGGCCCAAGGCTGCTTACACTGGCATGGGGATGGAAATTTCCAGTTGTCTACACCCAAATGGGGCTTGTTTTTCTCAACTGCGTTATGGTCATAAGAGAGATCCCTTAACCTAGGTCCTGGGGCTGGATAATAGTGATGGATTCTTGTGAAAGTGTAAGAAAGTTAATAGTAAACATGGACTTGGAGTAAATGCTATTTTAACACGTATCACACTGCATTGTCATTGTTTAATTGTGTCTGTAACTTACTGTGTCATCTTCCTCATCCTTGGCCCCAGTACCCCCCGTTGGTAGCCCCCAAGAGAGCAGGTGCCCTCTCCATAGATGCTTGATGACACAAAGGAGGACTGAACTGCCGGGCGCCAATTTAAATCAGGCTTAAAAAATAACACAAATAAATAAATTCGTTGGTTGTTTTTTTGGTTTGTGTTTGTGTTTGTTTTTGTTTTGAGCTGTGATTCAGCCACTGTTGATCAAGACCATAGTATCGGGAAGCACCATTTTTCCAAAAGGACGTGAAACACCTAACGTCACCTGTCTCTGACTTCACTGACTGTGAGACGTTGGGTGGTGACTTCTGGAGCACTTGACTTCCTGATCTCAAGTGAAAAATCAAGATGACGCGTAACTTCACGAAGATGTGAATTCTACCATTGGGTGACAGTGACTGGGGAACATTTTGGACCAAGTCAATGCAGGATTTTCTTTGAAGCCGGCTGTGTTTTACACACAGATTCGGTCTTTGTGGAGGGCATGGTTGTGGGGTTGGTGTGGAAGTAGTAAATAAATGGTCTTAAAGAGTGTTTTTCAAAATCCCATCCAATCTTGAGTCTATGAATTTGTGGTTATTTTCTTTTGTTTGGCAAAATGTATTTTCTCAGCCTTTTTTTTTTTCCCCAGCATTGTGCTAATTCCTGCAGATCATTAGAAAAGGCATTAATAGATGGTTTGAGTAAATTTGTTAGTTGAATGAGAAGACCAACACATGAGACAGTTATTAGGAAACTAAGACAAAATATAAAGGAAGTGGAGATTTTTGATCGTCTGTAACAGTACCACAGAAATCCAAGGAGGACTAAAGGAGTATGTAAGTGGGAGTTGAGGGTTGATGAGCTGTGCGTGGTGGACAGGAGCGAGAAGCCCCCGGATGGAAGGCATTTGCGCAGGAGCGGTGTGGATAAATCTGTAACTAGGAAAGATCCATCCGGCAGCTTTGTGTAGGAGACAAAGACTGGGGAGCTAGCTCCTGAACAGGAGTCGCGTAAGCTCCGTGGGTACCTGAAAATCGCCGTGGCTACGGCAGAGTCTAAAGCTCAGTCCTCTGAGCATGGATGGGTGCACCTGCTGTGGTTGCTCAGCTGACCTTGGTAAAGCCGCATAGGGAATCTGAAGCCTAGAAACTGACTGTAAGTTGAATAGTTCTTACTTGCCTCTTAGGATAATTATGAGGATTAAATGAGATAAAGAATTACGTAACGAAGTACTCAGTGAATGTTACTTACCATTTATTATGTGGCTGCACTTCCCTAGGGCCCGGATTCTGGGACGATCCTCAGCCCCCCCCCCCCCCCACATTGGTATCACCTGTGAGCTTGCTACAAGTGTAAATTCATGGGCCCAACCTCGGGCTCCAAGCAGCTCTGCACGGTGGCAGGCAGGGAAAAGTTGAGGACTGCCCCAGAGGACTCCTACCCTTGGGGTCCCAGAGCGGAGAAAGGGAGAGAATTCAAGGGGCCCAGAACGGTGTCCTTTGCAGTGCAGAGGATAACAGGCACTGAGCAGACTGTGACGTTTAGAGAGAGGAGAGCAGTGTATTTTCCGCAGCACCCAGCCAGCAGCTTTACACACAAAGTTTAATAAGTATCTGCTTTTATGTCCTTGAAGACATCTGGGTGAGTAGCATGTTGGGGCTGGAAGGAAGATTTCAGGGCAGTTATATTTAATATGTGTAGTGTACGTACTGTGATGATAAACGATACCATGAAACTACATTAGAAATTTGTTACCGGTTGGAGTTTAAATCTTCCGTTTAGGGATATTTCTGGAATGCCTGCCTCCTAGATCTGGACAGTACTGTCTATCTGCTGTAGATGGAAAGTGGAATGTGACTCTTGCTTTCAGAGGCCTCACAGAATTACACTCTTTTAAGGATTTGAAGCCATTGTTTGCCATAACTTTTCTGGCTGTAGAGAATAAACACTCGGGGCACCTGGGGGGCTCAGTCGGTTAAGCATCCAACTTCGGCTCAGGTCATGATCTCATGGTTCGTGGGTTCGAGCCCCACATCAGGTTCTGTGCTGACATCTCAGAGCCTGGAGCCTGTCTTCAGATCTGCGTCTCCCTGTCTCTCTGACCCTCCCCTGCTTAAGCTGTCTCTTGTCTCTCAAAAATAAAAAAAAATTTTTTTAAGTTAAAAAAAAAAAGAATAAACACTCTATCTGATCTCCTGTCTGCTGATGCTGGAAGCGAACATGTGACTCGTCTTCCAGTCGGTGCAAGGCCTACTTCGAAACTAACTCATTTCTTCCAAAAGCATTCTGAGTGTTGACCTTTTTTGGTGTGTTTATTATTATTTTTTAAATTTTTTAATGTTTTATTTATTTTTGATACAGAGAGAGACAGAGCATGAGAGGGGGAGGGTCAGAGAGAGAGGGAGACACAGAATCCGAAGCAGGCTCCAGGCTCTGAGCTAGCTGTCAGCACAAGAGCCCGACGCAGGGCTTGAACCCACGAACGTGAGATCTGACCTGAGCCGAAGTCGGAGGCTTAACCGACTGAGCCACCCAGGCGCCCTGGTGTGTTTATTATTTTACGGCTCCAGACAGACCTTCGGGATCACTGAAATCTTTTGCAGTATTTTATGTCCCTGTGTAACGTGGGCCACCTGGGTGTTTTCATGGAGCGCCGTGCCCGGTGGTCCGTCCCTGTCCCCACCCCCACCCCTGTCACCGGTGGAAGCAGTGAACACAGTAGCTTGAAATAAAATAAATTGACTTCTACATTTCATCCATCTAGCCCTTATTTACTTCCCTTTGTGTGCCGGACACTGTGATGATAATGATGACGCAGTGTCAACAAAATCCGCCTCACGGAAGAGCCAGGACAGCCCGAGGCACGTGTGTGGAGTCTGGCAGGGTGGCCCAAACTATGGGTCTCGTACCTGCCTGGGGCTTGGTGGGAGGCCAGCCGAGTGTTCAGAGCCTTCCCAGCGCACGCTCGTGTTCAGATTTGTAAACGCGCCGCCCCTGTAAGACCTCAGCCATGGGCTGCTGAAGAGGGCGTGCCTGGAAAAGGGATGGCCCGGCCGCCGAGACTGCAGGGACCGTGCTTGCGCGTCATCGTGACTTTCCCAGCTCAGAGACTCCAGAAAACGCAAGCGGAGCTCATTCCGCAGAGATGACGATGGTTGGACGGTCCATCCGCGTTACCGTTAGTCACAAATAGGTTTTCTGGTTCGGCTGTTGAGGGCCGGTCGACATGTTTGTCCCAGGTGTGCCGCACAGTAGTTCATGACTCGTGTACTGTATGAAGGCTTAAGGTTTCAGTTTTCACATTGGACACGTGGCCCAAGCACCTGCTCTTTGCCCGTCCGCTTTGGGCTTCAGGGCTGAGGGGGGCAGGTCATCAGATGGCCAAGAGTCTTTCACTATCTTCTTCTCTCCAAATCCCCCCAAAGAAAAGTAGCTGGAGCCTTAGTCCACCACTGGAGAAGGTTGCCAAGACCAGGTCTGGACCTAAGCTTCCAGTAGGCAGCGGTCAGTGGCTTCCTTTCATAGCCAGTGAGCGTTGAGAAGGTGCACTTAAAGCAAGATGAGATCTTCTTTAAGTGTTTTAATCCGTCCATGAAGGTTTTGTGGTCATCATCATGCCAGAATGCTTATTGGCGGTTTGAAGATCTGGTGGAATATAATTTTTTTAATCTGTGTGTTTGTTTTTTCCTCGAGCTGCTGGATATTGACAGAAATAGCCCCTTAGTCCTGCCAGGCTCCCCCAGGAATGTGGGGGTCCTAGAAACACAGCCCAGGATGAAAAATAGTCAAAGCACTTGGGGTTTTAGGGCTGAAAAAAGTTTTTCAAGCAAGCAAGCCGAAGTATGCGTGTTTATTTTGTTTTGTTTTCATGATTGCTTCTGAACTCACCTCTTTCTCCTTCTCTTCTGTTTCCTGCAGTGAACACCTACCTCTTCATGATGCAGGCTCAAGGCATTCTGATCCGGGACAACATGAGAACCATCGGGGCTCAGGTCTACGAGCAGGTGGTCCGGAGCGCGTATGCCAAGAGGAACAGCAGCGTGAATGACTCAGGTATATTTTTAGTAAAGAGATGGTCTGAGTAGAATGTCTCCTCCCCAGAGAGGTAACTTTGGTTCAAATAATTATTTTTGATGGGGAAAAAGCGCCTTGTAAAAGAGAGAAGGTTTGGCTGGGTCTTCCCTTCTTCCTCAAACAGAGATTCCTGCAAAACGAATCCTTGTTTCTTTTGCCAACAGTATAATCAAGGGGACGGGAGGACTCCGCTTCCGCTCCTGTTACTTTCCAGGGCTGGGGAGGTAAAGAATCTCTCTTAAGACCTCCCCCTTTTCCAGCCTCTGCCAGGGGATTAAAATTACGCATATGTATAGCAGACCAGCAAAACAGGAGCCCCCGAAGCTGCTTCTGGAAATAATTTGATTTCACAAAACCTCGCATACAGCCAAGGAGGCGGAACAGAACTTGGTTGGACTTCCGTACCCTCGCGTGTTTTATGGCTCAGCGTTGTGGGGTTGGCTGGTTGGTTTTGTTGGTGGCCCACAGTATTTCCAAAGTAAATCTGGCCCTGGCGGCCGCGCAGGGAGAGTGGCCGCGACTCTGTTCTTCCTGTTGGACTGTACTTGAGTTTGGTCAGCCACGTAGGACTCACTTACCTCGTTCGGGGGTGCTTTAGTTGGGACTTAAATTTCCATGGCGTAATCACGTAATCCAGGACAGCCTCCGCAAACTAAAACAGCCACTTCCGGAAGAAACGATGGGTAGTTCACCTAGTTACCTTCCCTAGGCAGGGGTGGTTTTCATCCTGTGGCTTAATTCCAGCTCCACGGCTGAGTTGGGCGGTCAGAATCATTCAGCTTTGCGGAAAGCTTTTCTTCAGCTAAAGAGAGCAAGAACGGGCGGAAGAGTGAACACTTCTTCCTTCTCGGTCTTTTGGAACTTTTACCTGTGGCTTTTATTATCTTACAGCACTAATTATATAAAGAGGAAAAAAGAACACAGAGGTTAAATGGCTTGCCTGACAGCATGTTAAAAGAGCTTGTTCCTGAATCATTGTTTTGACTATTTTTATAAAGGCTATCCATGGCAAGTTCTTCACCTTTGAAAGCTGTCTTTTTTGTCTCTTTTTAACTCCTCCAAAAATTGAACAGAAAGTATTCCCAGATGGTTAAATGGGACGGTCGTGAGGCGTCTCTTGTCTGGCCAGGGATGGTTTTTATTTAAAAAAAAATAGACACCCCAAGATTTTATTTCGCTAAGCATTTATGATTAGCCTTTGTATTTCTTTAACTGAGAGCAAATGTGCTTTCCTGTGGCTTTCTTACTGATTCCACCCAAGCCTAGCTCAGTATCGTACAATGAGTTTAGTTGAAGAAATATTCTTACCTCCAAATCAGCCCTCTCGTCCTTGGTGTGAAGGTTGACCAGAGCTCCCTGTATGTAGAATGGGAAATTGCGTTGCAAACACTGCAACTGAAAATTCTGTGTTGGCTCGGGAATCTCAGGTGGAAGCCTTGCCTCTCAAAGGGAAGTGAAATCCTTAAAAGAACTGACCACTTCCTTGTTTATCATCAGTCTGGCCTGCTGGCCGACTTAGCAACAAAGGGCTATGTTAGCAAACTGAAGCTTTAATACTTCCTTTCTTCTTTGTTTGTAAAGGGCAAGTGATTGGCTTTTCAAAGCTTTTCGGCCACATTGTGGGGTCACAGAACAATTGCTCTGATCCAGATCTGGAAGAGGGATCTGTGCAGTTTCTAATGGCGCGAGAGAAGGCTGAGCACACTTTCGTTTCCTAATTCACCGGGGATGGCTTTAGGTTTTGCAAATAATCTCACACACCATCACCCTTGCCCGAAGCATGGTCCTTTCAGGTAGGCAGGATCTTAGGTTACTTCCATTTGCACGTGCCTACAAGGGATCTCGGAGGTGGGGGAGTGACTTGGTCAGGTGACTTTGCCTGAACCCTGCCCCAGATCTGCTTTTCGTTGTGTGATGAAACTAGGGAGTCCGTTGACTACTGGTCCAGAGCTTTCCCCCGATGAATCAGGAAAAAAAGGAACATTTGCGCGGTCCTGACATTTATCCGGTCCACGTGTCCGTGCGTCTCAAGGTGAGATGGTGCTAGGACTTCCATCTGGGCATTTGGCGAGTTCGTCTGTTCTCTCTCAGAAGGTAGAGGGGCACAGGCAGGCTCCCGCCCCCACGCAGGCGCAGCATCTCACTAGCCGCCCGGGGATGATTGTCCTTGAAAACCAGGTTGTGCCCTCGGACGGCGTCTCCAGGGACCCGTTGTTTTTTTGACTTTGCATGTGTTTATTTTCAAATTGTCATAGACCAGAATAATTCTTCCCATCAGCCCCCTGGCTGGAGTAACCATCCATTTGGTGTTCGGGGTGTCTGTCTCCCTCACACCCTGGAGGTCGTCTGCTGTCGGGCCGTGTTACCGCGTGCTCGACGCGGCGCTTGCGCGGCCTCGCGGGGTCATCCTAGCAACTCAGCAAGGCGACTGCTATGTTCCCACGTTGGGGGCCAGAGGGTGACCCCCCCAAGACACCGGCAGCACCTTCACAGCGTGGCCCCAGCACCTTGCTCACTGCCGACCACACAGAAGGCCCTCCGGAAGTGGTTGTTGAGTGTGTGAGTGAATAGGCTTAACAAGAAAACATTTTCAGTGTTGTAACCTAATTCCGAGATTACCATCTTAATTGGCTTCTGTGTCACTGGCACATCCTTGGGGAGGGAGTATTAAAGAGGAAACATCGTTTCGTTGGCGGGTTTGCACTGGATACCCTTCCATTTTTATTCATTTCAAAGCAGTGCCCGCCTGGCACAAGGCAGAGGGGGCACTCCCGACCTGATGCTGCGGAGATAGCCCGTCCTCTGTGGTCCGACCACTCCCGCCAGGGGCACCGTGGGCTCCACTGTCCCACCCTGGACACAGCGCTGGGGCCACGCCCACCTTCAGAGCTGTCATGAGGCCAAGTGTAGCTGAAACCTTAGTGTGGCGTTTCATAGTGCTGGCTTGCTTTATCCTTGAAGGCGGAGGTGGTGATTGTCTGGTAAGAATGCACTTGTCAGGATCAGGACAGTGAGCCAGGAGGTGGTAACAATCTGAAATAATAATAACCTGGAGAAGAGGCTTCTCGATGTCACCGAAAGCCGTGTGTGTGTGTGTGTGTGTGTGTGTGTGTGTGTGTGTACACGTACGTACACTCAGGACTCCTGCAGAATTTACTGTGAGCAGTAGGGGAGAAGCTCAAAAGGATATTGGCATCAGAAGAAAATTCTCTGGCTTCATCTTATCTAGCCACTTAGGTTTTATTTTTTAAGTTCATTTTTTTAATAATCCGTATATCCAACGTGGGGGCTTAAACCCATGACTCGGAGATTAAGAGTCTCACTCTCCTCTGACCGAGCTGGCCAGGGCGTCCCCACTCACTTAGTTTTAGAAATGAGGCGAGTGGTTGGGCGGCCTGGCCTTTCTCCTCCTTAAGTATGAGTTTTCAGGTGCCATTCTGTCTAGGAACTTTTACCCAGAGGGAGATTTCTTGCCCGTGGCACACATGTGTCCGCACGTGCACACAAATCTTCCCACACGCACAGCCCCGACCCCTTTAGAGTCACGTGCTCAGAAGAATGTTCTCTAGTCCACATCCTTGCAAACAGGTCTGTTGCCATAGGCGAATAAAACGAATAAAGTCATTGCCAGGGCCTTTTGTAATGTATTCAGTGAGCTAGATATTCTTAACCTCTTTGTCTCTAGTGGTTGTTTTTATTTATTTTTTATGAAAAAAAATTTGTTTTATTTATTTTGAGAGAGAGAGAGAGAGAGAGGGAGGGAGAGCGCACGTGTGAGCAGGGAAAGGGCAGAGAGAGAACCCCAAGCAGGCTCCACACTGTCAGCACGGAGCCCGGTGCGGAGTTCGAACTCATGAACCGCGGGATCATGACCTGAGCTGAACTCAAGAGTCAGATGCTTAACCGCCTAAGCCATCCAAGCGCCCCTCTTTCTGTCTGGTGTTTGGATGCTCAGTCCGTGGTCTTCTTAAGTCTACTCACCCAGCAGGTGCAAGGTCACCCTTAGGCCTGTTAACTCATGAAAAATGCTAATTCTTTATATTTTACAAATCTTTGTTCTGATGACATCTTTCTAGGATATATAAATTTCCACATTTTTTTCAAGCAGAGAGGCAAGTGTTTGGTTTTTCCTCAAACGGAAGGGGAAAGTGGTGATTCTTCCTGGAATCTGTTGGTCAGCATTTCCCAGTCCCCGCTCAGCTGGATTTGGCAAGATGAGGGAGAAGGCAGATTTTTGCCACTCAGCACGGGGGCAGCCATGCCAACCTGCGAGCACATTGGAAACTCGCGGGGTGGGGGCTTTAAAACATACCAGTGCCTGTACCCCACCGCCAGAGGCTCTTACTTCATTAGTCTGGGAAACAGCCTGCGCGTCATTAGGACTTTTACAGGCTCCGTAGATGATTCTGATGTGCAGGCGTGGCTACGAAACCTCTGGTGGAAAGCGAAGTTGAGTCATCAGGCCATCTGCATTTGTAGGTGGGGAGGGTAGCTGTTCCTTTTCCCTTTTACTAATGGAAAAGCAAGACCTTCTCTGCCCTCCTATCTCCTTTGCTGGAAGAACACGTCCTGGTTTAAAATGGATTAGACGTAAATTAAAACACAGAGCTGTGGCCGTAGAAGTCCAGCAGGCTTGTTTCTCCTCCCAGCTGCTCCCTCATCCAGCAGGAAGAGGAAGGGGCGCCTGGCTGGCTTAGTCAGCACCAGGCGCCTCTTCATCTCGGGGTTGTGAGTTCCAGCCCCACGTTGGGTGTAGAGGTCACTTAAAAATAAAATCTTAAAAAAGAGAGAGAGGAAGAAGAAGAAGCCGTTGTTTGGAAGTGCCCATTTCTGGGCAGCTGGAGAGAAGTGGGCACCCCACAAATAGCCAGGCAGTTTTAGCCGGTCACGGGCAGTTGATTTCCTCCGCCTCTTCCACTTTGAAAGGTTTCTACTGGCGAGAAAGCAAATTTTACTTAAATGTTTATGTAAAGAATTTAAAATTAGAAAAGAGGAGGTTTTTGTGGGTGTTTTTCCTCCTCAAGGTGTAGGGCAAGGTTAGTTCTACTTAGGAGTTGTTTTTTGTGGGTTTAAAAAAAATTAGTTTATTAATTTGGTAACCAGAAGAAAAGAAGTGAGAGGCGTTGATTTGGTCTTGTTTGTTTCATGCCGGCTGCTACGGGGCTTATGCGTGTTTGAAGAGGGTTGAGGGGGCTTTATCTGGGTCTTCAAGCCCACCCCCAAAAAGTAGGATCATAAGGTTTAGAAAGTGTCTTGGCTCTTCTCCTACACGTTAAGTTTTATTTCTTTTCTTCTTATTTCTTGTGTAGGCTGTAGTTCTAAGGCTTGGTTCTATCATCGCCCAGAATTATTATTCTCTTCTGTGTGTTTTTAAAAATTATTATTATTTGCTTATGAAAGTGCTATTATATCGCCCCTGGGAATTCATTCTCCTTCAGAGACGCAAATGTAATTACCGTGGTGCTGTTCCGAAGCCGCCTCTGCCTCTGCACATGGAATATCACAAAATACACATTTTCTAGGACACATGAAAACTTTTCTTAAAGAGAATCGTTTATAGATTTACACACACACACACACACACACACACACACATATACATACATATGTATGATCAAGAAGTAAAATCAGAATTATCCAGAGTAATGATTAGTATCAGAGGTTCTTGACAAAGCTTTTTGAAATGTTAATACTTACAAAAAGGGTCCATTTAGGACAGGTGTACATGTATGAGCCGAGGACTTTTGAACACATTTCTGTTGTAAATGTAATTTCGCCTTTAGGGTTTGTGCTGGCTTTGTTTACGGCTACGTAATGCAGGCTTGGTGGTTTTTCAGGAGAGTTACTAGTGAAAAGGACAGAAAGCGTTTTGTTCCTTTGCTCCCTACTAGAGACTTCCTTCTCCTCAAGTCCGCTCTCAGCGAGTTGCATCCAGTGAGCGCTTAGGGAGCGCATAGCCATGTGCCTGCACAGAAGGGTTCATTGTACTTCCCAGCCTCTTTTGGTTCTTGGAAACCCGCTCACAATGTTTTTTAAAAAAATATGTAGACTTCTCGGATGCAGAAGTGAGTTTGGATAGAAAGTTTTCATAGGATCTGCTTGAATCCCCAAGGATCAGTAAGAGAGATTTAATAAATACTGTGAAAAAATAGTGCAGTGTAATGGAAAGATCACTCACCCGGAGTTTACTTGGGTCTCTGTCCTGCACTGGCCGCGTCTCCTTGCCCCAGCTGTAGAGACGCTGTCTTGGTGTCTTGGTGTTTAAAAAAAAAAAAAAAAAAAAAAGTTGGAGGGCCCCCTGCATATAGATCCCAAAGAAAGAGGCATAAAACCTCACTAAAATGTAAAGAGAGAGAGAGAGAGAGAGAGAGAGAGAGAGAGTGTGTGTGTGTGTGTGTGTGTGTGTGTGTGTGTGTGTGTGTGTGTTGAATGGTGTAAACCCTTAAGAATGAGGAGAACAAGAAGGGAGACCACAGCAAAAAATTTTGGAAGTTGTAAAGCAGACCGACCAATGATAAAAAGGCTCAACAGACCCAAGGAAACTGATGATAATGTGGCTGCAGGGAAAGCCGATAACCACCCCGGAATCCCCCAGAAGCTCAGGCATTAGCAGTACCAAGTACTTTTGCAGATAAGAATAAACGTGTCAGCTAAGATAAAGATAGGTTGAAAGCTATTTAAAAAGCCGTCAAGGACGCGTGGGTGGCTCAGTCGGTTAAGCATCCGACTCCGGCTTCGGCTCGGGTCATATCTCACAGCTTGTGAGTTCGAGCCCCCACATCGGGCTCTGTGCTGACAGCTCAGATCCTGGAACCTGCTTCAGATTCTGCGTCGCCCTCTCTCTGCGCCCCTCCCCTACTTATACTCTATCTCTGTCTCAAAAATAAACATTAAAAAAATTTTTTTTTAATAAATAAAAAGCAGATACCTAGATCCTTTCCTATCTTGGCAAAGAACTAAAGACTTGATAACCCTCAGAGTTAAAACAGGCCCCTCAATCTCCGGGCACCTGCTTGGCTTAGGTGCCCTGTTCTCAGCCCCAGCGTGCCTGGAGCAAGGAGATTAGCAGAGTTCTCTAGGGGCACCTGGCTGATGCAATCGGTAAGTGCGTGCAACTCTCCATGTCAGGGTTGTGAGTTCAAGCCCCATGTTGGATATAGAGATTACCTTCAAGAAAAGTCTTTATAAAAGAATAGATTTCTCTGGGGAGTCTGATTAGACCAAGAAGAAAGACCCTAAGATGTTGACATCAGAGACTTCCAAAGCAGACTTCTTACCAGAACACTCTGCAGTGAAGAACCTCAGGCCAAGCCCTTCCGGCTAACTGGCTAGTGCCCCGCTCTGAAGGATTCGCAGATGACCAAGGAGCACTGCGCTAGGATCAAAACAGACAGGCAGCAGCAAAGCAGGAGGAATCAGGCCATGCTGGGAGAAGAAAACTCAGAACAGTGCTATTACCTATGTTCTCAGAGGTGCAGGGAAAGGGATGGCAAACATGAAAGAAACTATTTTAAGAAATGGACATTCAGAAGTAAAACAGACCTTTTAAAATAAAAGCAGAAATGATCATTAAAAAGAAGGTCTCTTCACTGTCAGCGTTTTTGGGACTCTCTCTCTCTCCCTCTCTTTGCCCCTTCCCCACTCACACGTGCTCTCTAAGTAAATAAATAAACATTTAAAAGGAGGGGGTTGCCTGGGTGGCTCAGTCAGTCAAGCGGCCGACTTTAGCTCAGGTCATGATCTCACGGCGTGAGTTCGAGCCCTGCGTCAGGCTCTGTGCTGTCAACGCAGAGCCTGGAACCTGCTTCAGATTCTGGGTCTCCCTCTCTTTCTGCTCTTCCTCTGCTCATGCACGCTCTGTCTCTCGCTCTCAAAAATAAATATTAAAAAAAAAAACTAAAGAAAAGATGAGAAAGTAGAGGACCAGGAGGTTCAACATTTCCTCCTGTTTTCTGTTCTCCAGAAAGAGGGCAGAGTACAGAAGGGAGAGGACCGGCACCACGGCACTACCTTGCCCTACCCCCGCCTTCTGGAACAGGAAGACGTGGATTTCTACCCTGTAAAAGTCCATCAAACGGTCAACACAGTGGGCGAGACAGACCCCAAAGTAGAAATGTAAAATTTCCTGACTTCCAGAGGAAGTTCACCACACTCTGGGAAAGATTCCCGGTCACCTTTACAGGGACCAGGATTGGAACGGCTCCAGAGTCAGCAGGCGGGGTGGAGCCGAGCAGGCAGTGGGTTAGGGTTAGGGCCCACTGTTCTCTAGGAGGGTTGTTTCCAGCCCGGAAATCCGTAAGCCTGGCCCGCCTGTGAGTCAAGGCAGGGAGAATGAAAACAGAAGCACAAGGCTTGAGATCGCTGCATCCCCCTGCTCAGGAAGCCACAGGAAGATGTGTTCTGGCGAGCAAGAGTGAGAAAGTGAGTGGAGGAACAGTGAGGCTTCCCACCTGATGAGAGGGGAAGGGGGACCCCAGGACCCCCATCTGCACGGCGAGGAGTCAGCCCAGACCTGAGTGGGCCAGAAGGTGCAGGTGCAGGGCCTTTTTTGGGAAGACAGAGTTGAGGGAAGACCTGATGCTTCCAATGTCTTAGGAGGGAAAGTGGTGGCAAAGGGCATGGTGTCGGGTTAGTGGTGATGCCACATGAAACTAAGCCAACGGGGGCACCTGGCGGCTGAGTCGGTTAAACCTCCAACTTTGGCTCAGGTCATGACCTCATGGTTCGTGAGTTCCAGCCCTGCACTGGGCTCTGTGCTGACAGTGCATTTGTGAGTTCAAGCCCTGAGTCCAGCTCTGAGCTGATAGCGCAGAGCCTGCTTGGGATCGTCTCTCTTGCCCTCTCTTTCTGTCCCTCCCCCACTCACTCGAGCTGTCTTTCCCTCTCTGAAAATAAATGAGCGTAACTGTGCCTCTCTCAAAATAAATAAACTTAAAAAAACACACACACACACAACTAAGCAAACAGAGAAATAGTCACTCCAGGAAAAAAAAAATTATGCAGGAAAAGAAAAGTCTGACCTTCCCCATTTCTCATCTACAAGTAGTATCTGAGGAATAAACACTTTGGTGTAAATACTAAGGATCGTGTGATCATATATGTTCGGGGAACAGAGGGCGAAAGAGTGGTGGGGGCAGGGAGAGAAGAGAGCCAAACCCCCAGACCTGAAACAGAAGCTTCTGGAACAGCCGTCAGTGGAAGTGAACACCACAGTGGTTGTCTGAAAGAAGTGAAAAAATAGTTCCTGTAGAGAATAAGACTTGGGGGGGGGGGAAGGGCACTGTTTCATTTATTTATTTTTTTTTTATTACGTTATAGAATTCTTTGGACACTGAGGTGCATATAAAACTGTAGGAACAGTAAGAATAGAAACACCAGTTAAAATAGCATCGTCTGGTTGACCTGTTTATCGACGTGTTCACATTGTTAGCTGTGGTAAAGACCGAGCCCAGCGTCCCAGTTCGGGGGGAGCGGGGGGGATGCTATCTAAGAAAAAATACTTCTTCGGTAGGCTTCTGAGAATCGCAGAATTGAGGACATGTGCCTTTTTTTTTATAACCTCTCTAGATTATCCTCTTGACTTGAACCACAGCGAAACCTTCCTACAGACCACAACGTTTCTTCCTGAAGACTTCACCTACTTTGCAAACCATACCTGCCCCGAGAGGCTCCCTTCCATGAGTGAGTAGAGCTGCCCCGGCTTTGCAGACTGCCGGGTCTTTTTATCCGATTAAAAGTGAGAATATTCTGTTTTTTTAAATGGTTTATTTTTGAGAGAGTGCCCGTGGGGGAGGGGCGGGGGGATGTACAGAGGATGGGACGTGGGCTCTGTGCTGACAGCGGCGAGCCCGACGTGGGGCTTGAGCTCACGAACCGAGAGGTCATGCCCTGAGCCGCCCAGGCGCCCCACAGTGACAGGATCGGTGGTCTCTCAGTGTGGCTGCCCCGTGCAGAGAAGCACCTCCCTGCCCTTGGGCACTGGGGTCTAGGAAAGTTCTGGGTCCTGACTCGTCGTCAGCACTTCTGCAAGGTTGCCTGTGTTCTTGGTACCGTTTTCTCCCAAGTTTTTCACTTTCCTTTGCACCTACCCCCTCCTTTGTGACTCGGGGTCTGTCAGGATGTCCTAGAGAGGGGTGCCCAGGTGGTTCAGTTAAGCGTCCGGCTTCTGCTCAGGTCTTGATCTCACGGTTCATGTGTTTGAGCCCCGCATTGGGTTCTGTGCTGACAGCTCAGAGCCTGGAGCCTGTCTTCGGATTCTGTATCTCCCTCTCTCTCTGACCGTCCCCTGCTTGCGTTGTTTCTCTGTCTCTCAAAAATTAATTTAAAAAACATTAAAAAAAATTTTTTTTAAAGAAAGTACAGCCGCCAGCTTTATCTTTTAGTATAAATCCCACGCTGATCATAACTAGTTTGATAGACAAAAGTTAGCTTTCTTAAAGTGCCGGTTCAGAAGAATTCAGGATTTTTCCTTTCTCTCTTTATAAAAAAAATATTTTTAATGTTTGTTTATTTTTTGAGAGAGAGAAACAGAGTGAGAGCAGGGGAGGAGCAGCGTGAGAGGGAGACACAGAATCCGAAGCAGGCTCCAGGCTCTGAGCTGTCAGCACAGAGCCTGACTCGGGGCTCAAACCCACGAACCATGAGATCATGACCTGAGCTAAAGCCGGACACTTAACCAACGGAGCCACCAGGCGCCCCTCTTTTCTCTTTTTCATTCTTAGAATCTCACGTGTAAGCTAAGCAATGGCACTGAGCCCTTGTGCCTTTTCCATCCTGTGGGCATCTCATAAAGTTCCACATCTTCACTTAAGTCAGTGGAGATGAGTGTTGTTTTTTTGTTGTTTAGTGTTTGTTTCTTTTTGAGAGAGAGAGTGGGGAAGGAGCAGAGAGAGACAGGGAAAGAGGATCCAAAGCAGGCTCTGCGCAGACAGCAGCCAGCCTGATGTGGGGCTCACGCTCAGGAACTGTGAGAGCGTGACCTGAGCGGAAGATGCTGATTTTGGGCGTGATCACTCGGGACCATGGGTCACCGATGGGACCGTGCCTGGGTGCCCGCCTTGAAGCACGGGTGCCTGAGGCTCAGCCACGTTCCTCCTTCCTGTTTGAGACGCTCCGCTGCCATTCTACTCAGTCCTGATTTCTTTCCACTCCCTTGGCACAGCCAAAGCTCTAATGTCTTAACTCCTTGACTTCCTGCTTTGCCCGGTAGTAGTGCTGAAGTGAGATACAGGGGGCTGCAAAGCAGAGGAAGGGCCTCCCAGCACTGTGAAGAATGCAGGCAGCTGGAAAAGCATCGAACCTCCCCAGAGAGTGAAACCATGGACATAGTGGGGGACACTTCCGTCACGTTCTGGCTCTTAATTCTCTTTCTCCCCCCCACCCCCACCCCTTTCTCTGTTCAGAGGGCCCAATAGACATAAACATGAGTGAGATCGCAATGGACGACATCCATGAAATCTTCTCCAAAGACCCAGCCATCAAGCTCGGAGGTCACTGGAAGCCTTCGGATTGCATGGCTCGATGGAAGGTAGGCCACGAGGTCGGAAAAGTGCTGTGTGGTGGAGTGGATTCAGCAGACGCCTCTGTCTCGGGGACGTGTTTGTGTGACGGGTCTTCCTCTGGGCTGTGGCCTAGAACGAACTCCTTCAGCAGGTGCGCTGCGTACCCGGCGTGGTGCGTTTCAGGCCAAAGCCCACTGACTTCCGGGGACCCCTGCCAGCATAGCCCTCCGTTTAGCGGAGGCTGCGGGCAAGGCAGCCTCGCAGAAGGGCCCCGGAGCTGGTCACCGGCTCTGCAGCAGTCGGGGTCCTGCTGCAGAGCAGGCGTGGAGGGGACTCACGGCGGCTTCTCTCGCTGTGACCCTCTCCAGGTGGCGATCCTCATCCCTTTCCGGAACCGCCACGAGCACCTCCCGGTCCTGCTCCGACACCTGATCCCCATGCTGCAACGGCAGCGCCTGCGGTTTGCGTTCTATGTGGTGGAGCAGGTGAGTGGCCAGCCTCTCCTTCGCTCCCTGCTCCGAGACCGTAGTTCGGAGTCCACCTCTGGGGTGCAGGGCCAGGGAAACAGCAGTCTTACAACTGAGCCACCCGGAGGTGGAAGGGAGAGCAGAGAGCAGTTCTGGTTCGAGACGTTACTCAGCACTGGCCGACGTGAGTCCCGGAGGGGACTTCGTTTGCCCTTCAGCAAAGGCCGCCTTTACAAGGATTCAGTCAGAGCCTCCTTGGGGGTGTCTTCAGTCTCCAGACCCAGGAAGTACCCCTTCAGATACGAAGCCGGGAGTGGAAATGGCCATATTGTTCTGCTTCCCTTTATGGGGCTTCCAAGTGCTGTTATGGGTCGAATGTGTGCCCTTATGACAGTCTTGGGAGAGAGTTATCACCCCTCTTCTTTCTAAGGAAATCGAGGCGAGAGGTCAAGTGGCTTGTGAGGCAGTGATGAGCGTGCTGGCCGAGGCCACCTCCGGCCCTGAGACCCCTCCCATGGGTTCAGTCCGTGCTCCTTCAGGCAGGGCGGGGACAGCCAAGGGTTTGCTCCATGAGTCCTTTTAAAAAGTAAGTTCTGGGGCACCTGCGGGGCTCAGTCGGTTGAGCATCTGACTGCGACTCAGGTCCTGACCTCACGGTTTGTGGGTTCGAGCCCCGCATTGGGCTCTGTGCTGACAGCTCAGAGCCTGGAGCTGCTTCCAATTCTGTGTCTCCCTCTCTCTCTCTGCCTCTCCTCCACTCGTGCTCTGTCTCTCTCTGTCTCCACAATAAATAAACATTAAAAAATAAATTAATAAAATAAAATAGAAATTAAAGTTCTGCGTCTTTTAGGTCGGCACCCAGCCTTTTAACCGAGCCATGCTGTTCAACGTCGGTTTTCAAGAAGCGATGAAGGACCTGGACTGGGACTGCCTTATCTTTCACGACGTGGATCACATCCCGGAGAGCGACCGGAACTACTACGGGTGCGGGCAGATGCCAAGGCACTTCGCCACCAAGTTGGACAAGTACATGTACCTGTGAGTATCGTGTCCCCTGGGAGGGGTCAAATCTAGCAGGATGCTGAGAGATGTAAGGATGAGTTAGCTCCACCCCGGCGGGCACCTGCTGGCCAAGGGATAAACGAAAGGGAGCGCGGCCACAGCGTGGAACACTGCTAGGCCGCTAAAAGGAACGGAGTCCTGGCCGGCGTGCCCAGGTGGATGAACCTCGAAAGCACTGCCGCGTGACCGAAGCTAGTTCCCAGAGGCCATGCGTTGGCCTGATTGTATTTCCATGACTTGCCCAGAATGAGGCAAATCCGCAGAGGCCGAAAGGACAGTGGTGGCGTCGGGTTGAGGGGGGAGGGGGAACAGAGAGTGGCCGCTGATGGGCACACGGCTTCTTTTTGGGGTGATGGAAGATGTCAGCACTGCTTGGGGTCACGGTTGCATGACTCCGTGACGATCCTGAAAAACAAAATCGCACACTTTAGATGGGTGGATTACATGGAACGTCAGTCATGTGTCAAGGTCATTACGGAAGAACCAATTAGAGAACGGTGCAGTTCGCCAGTGCGGGCGGCGGGCCTGGCACGAGCAGGCGGGGCAGCAGCGCAGCGCGCGCCGGGTCTCCGGCGAGGGGACGGTGCCCGGGTCACCGACACCGCACGTCTCCTTCCAGGCTTCCTTACACCGAGTTCTTTGGTGGAGTGAGCGGCTTAACAGTGGAGCAGTTCCGGAAGATCAATGGCTTCCCGAACGCTTTCTGGGGCTGGGGCGGCGAAGACGATGACTTGTGGAACAGGTACCCCCTTTTCCAGTTTCCGGCGCCTTCTAGAAACGCCGCTTCGGCTCCCCAGACCGGTGCCGTGCAGGAGGGCCCGGGTGCAAGCCACAGATGCCATGGGAAGGTTCTAGTGGCCACGTTTAAACAGGTTAAAAAAGAAAGAGAGGTGAAGTTAATTTTAATGTATCATATTGATAAAGCGTGTTAACAGTGCATCAAAATACCAAAACTAATATCCTTCCAACATATAATCAACATAAAATATTAACGAGATACTTCACATTCATTTTTTTCCTCTTCTTTCTTTGAAATCTGGTATATATTTTACACTCACATTTCTCCACACCATCAGATAAAGCTTGTATTCTACAGTTTGGGTGAACAATGCTATATTTGAGTAGTGTAAACTCATCTTTTTACAGAGTAAGTAAGTAGTAACCTAGTAAGGAAAAAATAAAAGAATTTCTACCTTATATCTGTTTACTTTCCAGATTGGCTTTAAAAAAGAACGCTGTGTGTTGCCTTTTAGTTACAACGTAATGCTTGCCAGTAAAAATTCAGATACTACAAAGGTGCATAAACCAAGGAGTAACTCTCAGTCCCCACTGCTGTCCTGTTTCATTCCCAGGAAGTAGCCGTTTTAACAGGCTGTTTCTTTCTTTACTTCTATTGCTACATAAGTATCCCAGACCCAGCCCTTCTCCCGTTAATCCAGAGAGAGCCACTTCGCTGTTTTCAGCGGTGGCATGATACTCCTTTGTGTCGATACACAAGAGTTTGTTTTAATCTTCTCCTATCGATGAACATTGTCGTGCGCTGTTTTGAATCTCCTTGTTCATGCATGCAGACATTTCTTTAGATTAAATTCTTACTTGTGGAACTGCGGAGTCCAGTAAATTGCTCTTTTGAATTTGGATAGTTACCGCCAGGTCCAGAAGAGAGTGCAGAAAGATCCCAAGCAGTGGTGCATGAACATGCCCGTTTTCTTCCGTCGTGGCCACCACTGGTTACCAACAACCTTTTACGTTTTGCCACATTCAACCCTGCAGCAGCCACATGCGGCTCAGGGCCGCGGTACTGGACAGAGGAGCTCCAGACAGTTCTTTCTCGGGGATAGCTCTCAAGCGAGAGATACAAATGGCATCTCATCCTTTCAGTTAATTTGGGTTCCTTAGGAACCTAGTGAGGACGACTGCTGTGCCACAAACCTCCTGGTGGGACTGGTCCTTGAATCCAATTGAGCTTTTCCAGGACATGTGTCAGAATTCCCCGCTGGCACTGGGACAGGTTCCCCTTGGGGCCCCGCACAGTCCCGAGCACACAGTAGGCATTCTATGTGTATTTGTCAAATCAGAGTAAGAACACACTTTGCTGTATCCCAAGGAACGTGTAATGTGGAGTTAGGAGGGGGTGTTGAAGTAATGTTCTCCCACAGTTCTAATATATGGGGACGACCAAGCATTTCACGTAGGTCTCCAAAGTCTGTCCCCATGTCTTCATCGTTTCTTACAGTCCTTGTCAAGTTTCCAGTAAACCCCGCTTGCGAAATCCTATCTTTACCATATTAAGGATAAATGACCAAATATCTCCTTAAATTCCGCTTTCCCCTTAGTGTTGTGACATTTTATGACTAGATCAGATGTCCCACAAATGAGCTCACCTCCGTGGCAATGGGGGAGGTGGGCAGAGTGATGAAGGTCACAGCCGGGACAGCCCAGGGCAGCTTGGACTGGCCTGATGTGTGTCCCCGCAGGTCGTGGGAAGGAAGGCAGGCTGTGCTGTCCACCAGTGAGAAAAATAGTTCCGGTAGGACCCGAACTAGCCAGCCGAGAGGGGACACGCCCTGTTCACCCGTCCCCAAGAGCCTAGCAGCACGCCTCGCTCTCAAGAATTTAAAATTTCCTTTCTTTTTCAAAACTTGTTTTGTATTGTAGACCTCTTTTTCTTTTTAATTTTTTTTAACGTTTTATTTATTTTTGATAGACAGAGCATGAGAGTGGGAGGGGCAGAGAGAGAGAAGGAGACACAGAACCAGAAGCAGGCTCCAGACTCTGAGCTAGCTGTCAGCACAGAGCCTGACACGGGGCTCGAACCCACGAACGTGAGATCTGACCTGAGCCGAAGTCGGAGGCTTAACCGACTGAGCCACCCAGGCGCCCCTGTAGACCTCTTGTCCACAGCCATGCACTTATCCAGAGGGGAGGCAATCGAATATTTAGATGCAGAAGTGTTGTTCACTGTGGGGTTTCTCCCCCTCGGCATAGATGTGGACACCTGCGGTCCTGGCCCATTTGCTCTACAGCCCGTTCTCTTTGTCTTGGACAGAGTCCAGAACGCAGGCTACTCTGTGAGCCGGCCGGAAGGCGACACCGGGAAGTACAAGTCGATTCCTCATCACCACCGAGGAGAGGTCCAGTTTCTTGGCAGGTTGGTACAGTTTATTCATCCTCTGTACTTTGCATTTCCAGGCGTCCCAGAGCACCTTGTCCCCTCCCCACCTCCCCTCCGAGGTCCGGTTCTGAGAGCTGTTGAATAGTCCCGGATAGATGTTCACCTACCCGTGGGGCAGGCGCTTGTGTGAAAGCAGAGTATCCGTGAGAAAACTTGATGGTACATCTTTCAAGGAAATCCCTCACTTGGCATCTTAAGCTTCACGGTCTCTGTAGTCTTGGGGGTGGTGGGGGGGGTTGGAGAAAAATCCACTCCCGTGAAAGGTCTCTGCGTGACTTACCCCCTCACGACAGAGCAGACTTGGCACCTTCCTGCGAGCTCCGGTTCCGGGGGGGTGGCCCCTGAGCTCCCGCTCTGACCACCTGACCTCCGGCAAGGAGGTTCGTGCTGCTCTGATCCGGGCACGTAGATGGAGGGACTGCTCTGCCTTTTCCGAGAGTGGCTTTTTGTCCCGTTAACTGGGAGGAGGCCTGTTCTCCAGACCATCAGTTCCAGCCCTGTGAAGTCTTGTTGTGGGCGTAGGAAGGGGCCGAATGCAGACCTCGACCTGTCTCAGCTGGTGGAGTTTCAGTCGCGTCCCTGCCCGTGACCGCACCTCCGGCAAGCCTGTGACACTGAGCCTTGGCTGCCCCCTCTGCTTGCAGGGCGAGCGCCTTACCTGGGATGAGGTCATAGGAGAGCACCTGGCATGGAGTAGGGGGTGTTTCCGAGGATAACTAGCGTGGAGCAGCCGCCGGGGGGACGGGGGACTTGCCGGTCACCCGCCCCGGGTCGCGTCCCCTCCCGTGGGCCCCCCTCCACCCTCCGCGGTGAGGCCGGCCCCTCACTCAGAGCCGCCCCTCCGCTCTCTGCTTCCGCAGGTACGCTCTGCTGAGGAAGTCCAAAGAACGGCAAGGGCTGGACGGCCTCAACAACTTGAACTACTTTGCAAACATCACATACGACGCCTTGTATAAAAACATTACCGTCAACCTAACGCCAGAGCTGGCCCAGGTGAGCGAGTACTGAGGGGGTGGCCGTGGCCGTGCCTCGCCCGCCGCCCGGAGAGCAGCCTGCCGTGACGTCGCGGGGCTCCGCGCGGGAGGAACAAATACGGTGTCTGATGAAGGCTCACAGGGTCCGAGGGGAAAACAAAAAATGTGAACAGTGTCCACGCACAAAACGCCTTCACTGTGGCTTGGGAACTGCCTTCGTGAGGACTGGCTTTCTGTTTTCACAAGACGGACGTCCGTCCTGCTGCTCTGCTCCCCCCAGCCTCCTGCCCCGGCGTCCCGCCCCAGCCAGGATCTCCGCGCCCGGACCTGCGGGCCGCCGGGGTCCCCGGCCTCCGGAGCTCGCCCCGCCGCGGTCCCC
>NC_043711.1:94987026-95007861 GCF_006229205.1 Suricata suricatta | reverse complement strand
GGCCTCCGGAGCTCGCCGCCTTCGGGGCCCAGAGGCAGCCCCGCCGCGGCGGCCGCAGTGCAGGAGGGGCAGGCGAAACCACACACGCTCTTCTCCATCTCTGGGGTTCTCTTCGGTTTCATTTTTTTTTTCCCCAAGAAAACAAAAATTGATAAATAAATTACCTGCTATGGGTGGGGAGGGCGGGACTGGGGAAGATGCATAGACCTATAACAATCACTTCTTGAAGAAGTATAATTGTAAATAAGCCGTGTAAAATGCCTTTTTTAAATTTAATTTTATAGCTGGCTCCAATTCGACCTGAGGATTTCCACATTAGCTCCCTTGTTTGATTGGCCGATGCAGGAGCTCCGTTAAAAATGCGGGGGAAGCGGAAGACTTTCCATCCCCTCCCAAATCGCTGTCACTTTGGAAGGGAGAGGGCACAGGGCAGGCCACCGACAGAACCGGGCGCTCCAGCCTCTCACTGGCAGCCAGCTCCTGCCCCCTCCCACCCTCCTCTTCCGAAAGTCTTCGCCCTTGACTTTTGCTGTGGACACACATTCCCATGTTGGACACGCACACCCTCATCCGTGTCCTGCTGACAGGAGGCCTCGGGGGGCCTTCCTGCGCACGCGCCCCTGGATTTGGGGACTTCAGTTTTTGTCCTTTCATCACTGAGAGAGGTGGGGTGGGTGGGTTTTCTGCCTCTTCTTTTTTCCTTTTTTTGTTTTTTGTTTTTTTTTTTTCCCTTGTGGAACTTGGCCACAATTCCTGAAATCTGTGCCTCAGTTACTAACTAGCTTCAGTGATTCCTCTGAACATCTCCCTGTTCGGGTTTCTGGAAAGGTTGTCAACATTATGAACTAGTACACAGAAATAATGAGCTTTGGAACCAAGAATCCAGCTAGGGAGCAGGTGACACCTGTGTGCCGTGGGTCAGCTGGGGTCCCCTTAGCCCCGATCCCAGTTCTGCAAGCAGACTCACAGCTCTGGGATGCCAGGGCCCAAGCCCACGTGCCGTGCTCACGCCCTGTGCACTTCTTGAAGTTAGATTCTAAATTGCCCTTGAAGTCGTGCCTCTTTGTTTTTCCCGGAGCCAAATCCCTCAGTTCATAGCTCCTGTTGGCTTCTGCAGGATTCTGAAAAATGCCAGTCTTTTTCCTCTCCTTTTCCATAAAACATATTTATATAATCGTGATTAGGAGTACTTCCTGGAAAGTACTTCATATTTTTTTTAATTGCCTTGTTTGCCTTCAACTTCCTTGATTTTCATGGTTTACATGGATGTGTGTGTAGGGGGGTATTTGTGTATATGCGTGTGGGTTGGGGGATTTCTCCGTTGCATGTGTTGGTTCCATGGACATATGACCCCCACAGTCTGTGGGAGTGACCGGCCAGGCCTTGTTTTTTGTTGTTGCTTTTTTCTTTTGAAGAATAGAATGGTATATAGAAAACTAGTAGCATTACAAAGCTCTTACCGGCTCGTATGAGAGAGCAGGCAGTTGCCCTTGAACCCGCTGGTAAGTTGCAGCCTAGGTTTTAAAAGAATGTTGAGCACCTCATGCTTGAAAGACCTTCACGGGGAGAGCATTACACACAGGAGCTCACTTGGTTTTCCTTCCGGAGTCTGGTGCAGAGAGCAATAAAGATCCCCCCCGCCCCCAGGCCCTCTGCAGGCCTGGACCCTTCTGGCCTTGCCCTGTCCTCTTCCGTCACTGGCAGTGTGACCCACAACCGTACGGTGCCATCTGGGGGCACTGGCGGGACGCACCCCCCCCCCCCCGGGTTAAGGGCATGTGCGCCCCGCGTTGTAGCACAGTCTTGTTCGGAGCTTTGCACGGACATCTTTGCTGCCGGGGACAAAGTGTTGGCCCAAGGTGAAACCCCTGATTTGAGGACAAAAGGAGCGGTCTCTGTTTACTGCTTGGAGTAAGACCCCTGAAATTATTTTTGCAGTCCCCCTTGAGTTTGTCCTCTTAGCCTGAGACGTGTCACCGTGCCCTGCCTCGTCCTTTACCCACCACCTTGAGGGTCGTGCGGGAAGTCTCGGAGGTCACACACAGCCAGGCCCGTGAGCTGTTGATGGTATAAGATTCTCATGTCTAAAAAAACAAACAAAAACAACCGAATGTGACCTTGTGTGTATTTTGGCAGCTGAAATTCTCTAAGGCTACTGATGGGCGGCCCCGGAGATCAGTCTCGGCTCTGTTGGTGCAGGGGAAGGTTTAGCCTCTCATGCGGCTTTTCTGGGGGAGGAGTTATTGCAAAAAATTGCAAAAATACTCCTTCTGACGGGACGGGACCGTTGCGTTGCAGCTCCTCCCCCACAGACGTCACTGGCCGAGCGGCAGCCACATGTACTGATTGTATCCACTCACCATTGACCATGGCATTGAGCGTAGCTCGCTAGCATCCATCACTACATTTTTTTTTGAAGCTTGCTCTTATGTTTCCAGAGGTGCCAGGGGTACAATTTTGCACTGAAATCTAAAGATGTTTTAAAAACACTTTTCACAAAAATAGTCCTTTGTCATTACATTATTTACTCATGTGTTTGTACATTTTTGTATGTTAATTTATGAATGATTTTTTCAGTAAAAAATACATATTCAAGAACCAAACCGCGGTGGTCCTCTGTCTTTGCTTAGAACAGTTTGGCTTCCTGGGGGCCTTTCTTCCCTCCTCCTCATGGGAGTTCAGCTCCCGCGTGTTCCTTCAAGCAGCTTGCCCTCCACGGTGCTCGGCCCCGCTCTGGGTTCTCCCGAGACAGACGTGCCCGCCGAGCCCTGCGACCACACCCGTGAGTGGAAAACTCAGCCATTGTAGCAAAGGCTCGGAGAAGATGAGCCTTGATGGAGTCCGGATCCAGAAGGTCCTGTGGGCCAGCCCAGAGTTTGCTGCCTGCCTGGCTCCGCTTGGAGGTTGGAAAGGCAGCTTCTGTTTGTTGAGTGTTTGGAGTGTAAAGTTTTGTCCCAGGTGCTAGGAATATAACGATTAGCATGAAGGAAGGACTGGGTCAGTAGCCTCCTGAAGCTTAGTGCTCTCTTGCCCCACCGCCCAGCCCCCTGTAGGGTATGATTAAAATTAACCACCCCAGGAGCGTTACAAAGGACAGGAACACAATGTGTGGAAGGGTGTGGAAGGCGTGCCTGAGGGGTGTTGGTGAGCTGATGGGAGACAGGTGGGGCCCCTGGCACCGGAGGCGAAGGGCTGCCCCAGGGACTGCTAGGCTGGGAGGTGGATGAAGCCGAAGGTAAGGAGATTGACTTTTATCCTTGGAACAATGGCCTCAGGAGTTCCCAGCAGGTGGGGCTGTGTGTGATGCCATTGGTAATTTTAATTTTTAAAGTCTGAGGGGAGGGGCGCCTGAGTGGCTCAGTCGGTTGGTTAAGCGTCTGCTATCGGCTCAGGTCACGATCTCAGGGTTCGTGGGTTCCCCCAGCAATCCGTGGGGGATTACTACTGACAGCTCGGAGCCTGGAGCCTGCTTCAGATCTGTGTCTCCCTCTCTCTCTCTCTGTCTCTCAAAAATAAATAAGGAAACATTAATTTAAAAAAATAATAAAAAAGTTTGAGAGGAGAGAGCGAGATTCTCCAGCAGGCTCTGTGCTGCCAGCGTGGAGCCTGATGTGGGGCTTAACTCAAGAACCATGAGATCATACTCTGGGCTGAAGTCAAGATTCTTAAACTGAGCCACCCAGGCGCCCCTCAGTAGCAATTTTAATAGATGGTTCTGGATCGGGAGAAGAAAGGTGCTGCAGAGAAGCAAAGGAGGCGGGGGACCAGGTGAGTGCACACGGTCATGCGGGGACGGTATGGAGGAGGGGGGTAGCTGGGGGGCGTGACCTGCACACGGATTGCTGGGGGAATGCATCTAGCTTCCAGCTTCCCCACACGTAGAGGCAAGGCCATCCCCTGGGAAGGGCGCTGGAATTGGACCAGGTTCACGGGAAAGACCACAAGATCAGTTGTGAGCATGTTGAATGTGGGGGGTTTTGAGACCACCAAGCAGAAATGGCCAACCAGCAGTCGTACATGTTTTGGCGTGGGGACCAGATGGTCGGGCGTCTCTGTCGTGGAAGAGGAGCCCAGGTCTAGGAGTGGAACCCGCTGGTTTGGTGCGGAGTAGAGCCGGAGCAGAGACGGAGAAGGTGGCCTTGGCCCAAGCCTCCAAGAGCTCCATTTATTATTATTATAAGGGCGGAGAAGAAGAGGGTGAGTGTGCAGGGCAGACCGAGAGGCTGGGGAAGCAGCAGTCGGTAGGAGGATGCATGAGGGGGCGTGGCCAACAGAGACAAGGTGCAAAATGAGGTCGGAAACTCCAGGGGAGCAGGGGCGTCACCCCGGAGAGTGGGCTGAGGAAGGAGGCGGTGAGGCAGCAGTGGGTACCCGCAGCTCTCGACTCCCGCGGGGAAGGCTGAAAAAAGATGGCTGGGCACTGAGGCCAGTGCATGAGGCTCAAGGAGGGTTTTGATTTTGGTTTTGGTTTTCCAACAAGAGAAACTGGAGTATGCCTTCGAACCACAGGGAAACGCCCACCAGAGAAAAAGCTGAGTATCCAAGGCACAAGGGCTGATTTGGCAGGAATGTACCTGAACTACTGGTGGGTGGGGGGAGACTAAACAAAACCCAAGAGGAATTAGGACCCCGTGGTGCGTCATTTCCAATCGGCGGACAAAAACTCCCTGTGAAGACCCTTACAGCTGTTTCAAAAAAAAAAAAAAAAGGTTCCTCTTCAGTAAGTCATCAGAATTGAAATTAGGCAGAGCTGATTCCTGGTAATTACACTTCCTCCCCACTCAAAAACAATTTTTTTTTTTAATTTGGGGGAAGTCCAGCCCTAAAAATGGTAGTTCCCATTTATCGATGCTTGTCATGTGCCAGGGCCCGTGCCCAGGCGGCACCTTGGACACGGTCCTCAGCCCTGTAGGGGAGGTTCTCTGTCTTCCTAGAGCAAGATTTCTCAACCCTCAGCTTATAACTCTGGGGGCGGGATCATTCTTTGTATGGTGTGGGGGCCGCTGGGGCCGTGCACTCTGTGCCCCTCTACCCTCTACCGGCCCGTAGCAGTACCACGTCCTTCCCAGTTGTGACAACCAAAATTGTCACCAGACATTGCCACATGACCGTGGGGGCAAATCCCTTGGCTGCCCCCCTGCTCTAGCGCTGAGGAACCAGAGCCACCAGAAGCCACTGCTCACTTGAGATCCCAAAACTAGCACGCAGAGACAGAATTTGAACATGGGGTTATTTTTACCCCAAAGTGAATGCTCTGAACCCCTATGCTACTTCTGGCCCAACCTCTTTTTTCGTATATGTGCTCTTAATAGCATTTGTTTACAGGCACAGTTCATAAATATTTTTTAACTTTTTTTAAATGTTCTTATTTTTGAGAGAGAGAGAGAGAACACGAGCAGGGGGAGAGGCAGAGACACAGAATCCGCAGCAGACTCCAGGCTCTGAGCTGTCAGCACAGAGCCTGATGCGGGGCTCGAATCCATGAACTGCGAAATCATGATGCTTAACCTTAACCGACTGAGCCACGCAGGTGCCCCTACATGTTTTTATTAGTTAAAGTCATACATGAGTATGTGCTCACCGAAAAAGTCTCTTCCCCTTGAATGGTAGCAGTTAGGCTGGTGTCCATATTTGATGCCTTTCTCCCTACATGTATATACAGGGAGGTAAAGATATGGATACTTAGAAAAACAACATGAATTGTCTTGTAATTACTTTTGGGTTTTTATCCTACTATTTCTTGGAGATAATCTGTGATTGAAAAGCTTCCTCCAATAAAGCTCCATGGCCCTTCCTCGAGAGGCATTGTGTGAGCACCAAGATAAATGGTGTATTCTCTAGTCTCCTGTTTTCTTCCGCAAGACCGCTTACTCTGAATTGCTTTTTTCTTGGTTCTTTGTTCATTGACTGCCAGCCCCACTAATGTAGTCCCTGTTGAAGGTAGAAACGTCTTTGTTCTTGCTCTGTCCCTCGTGCCAAGAACTGGCTCCAGCACATAGTAGATGCTCATTAAATCTTTGTTGAACAAAACTGCCTTCCTCTGAATGGCCACATGTAGTAACCCCCATATGGACTGATGTCATTTATTCAGTCCTTTCCCTCAGGACAGACATGGACGTTGTTTTCAGTTTTCCGCTGTCACAGTGAACACGGCTGCGTGTAAATCCGTGTGCACCGACATAAGCCGGTCACCTTGAGTCTCAGAAGTGAGGGGGGATGGTGTTCGATGAGCGTATGATGCCGTTTTTGCAAATGAAGAAGTTCTGGAAATTGTTCGCACATCTCTGTGAATCCGCCTCGTGCTCTGACCTGGATGCGCAAAAATGGTTAAGATTTATGTTGTGCGTATTTTTACCACAATTGGTAAAAATGATAAAATTCTTGTTAACCTTGTCCAATGGGAACTTCCATTATCTCCACTTTTAAAAAATTTTTTTTAACTTTTTTACTTATTTTTGAGAGAGAGAGAGAGAGACAGTGTGAGCAGGGGAGGGTCAAAGAGAAGGGGAGACACAGAATCAGAAGCAGGCTCCGGGCTCTGAGCTGTCAGCACAGAGCCCGATGCGGGGCTCGAACCCACGAACCGTGAGATCATGACCTGAGCCGAAGTTGGGCGCTCAACCGACTGAGTCCCCCAGGCGCCCCTCCATTATCTCCACTTTAAGTCTTGGTACCCCCTAACATAGTAGGCCCTTATTAAATATTTGTTGAATTAATTGGTAACTTCTGAAAAGATCTGTTTTGTCTCTATGCTGTGGCCCGTCCTCCTGTGGCGTGACCTTTCTTCACTCACCAGCCTGGCCTTTCCGTGTTTCTGTGCCCTGTCACTCAGCTCAGTCACTCCCTTTTCCTTTGCGCTGACAGAGCCTCAATTGTCTCTCCTGTTGGGCGGTCTGGTTTCCTTCCACGGTGCCGCTGTTCCGTGTTACATGGTGATCAACCAGCCAGGACACATTGTTGGTTTTATTTTTTCTGGACTCCTTCCTCGTTCTGTGACCCTCCTTCACCGTTCACTCGTCTATATATTTTCAGCCTAACTCAGGGGTTAGCAAACTATGGGCAGCCAGCTGCCTGTCTTTGTAAATAAAAGTCGGTTGAAACACAGCCATGTCTGTCTGTTTACAAGTTGACCATGGCCACCTGCCTCAGGATGGCAGAACCGAGCCGTGTGATGGCTACATATGGCCCCACATCTAAAGTGTTTACTGTTGGGGCGCCTGGGCGGCTCAGCTTCTGCTCAGGGCGTGGTTCATGAGTTCAAGCCCCACATTGGGCTTGCTGCTGTCAGGACACAGCCTGCTTCAAATCCTCTGACCCTTCTCCCTCTTTGCTCCTCTCCCACTTGCTCTCTCTCTCTCAAAACTAAACAAACATTTAAAAATGAAATATTGGGGCGCCTGGGTGGCTCAGTCGGTTGAGCGTCCGGCTTCAGCTCAGGTCACGATCTCACGGTTTGTGGGTTCGAGCCCCGCATCGGGCTCTGTGCTGACAGCATCTCCCTCTCTCTCTGACCCTCACCTGCTGTCTCTCTATGTCTCTCAAAAATAAATAAAAAACATTAAAAAAATGTTTTTAATGAGTTATTTACACTCTGGCCCTTGACAGGACATTTTGCCAGCCTCTTGCCTAACTAATCAATTTGACGTACAAAGGGTTGAATTCTGTACTCCAGCCTGACACTTCCCGTGCCGGGTGGTACGGAAATAATGGGAGCGCCTTTAAAACTGACGTTGGGACATTAGCCTCCGGGGGTTTTCATGCTTCTCCCTCTGCTGCGAGCATTTCCTTGATCTCAGAAGTTAGATGTCTTCCCTGACACCCAGTTCCAGTCCTGGGTAATTTTTCTTCACACCTCATTAGAAGCTCCTGGTTCATTTAGTAGTTGTTTGCTGGTTTATTAGCTCTCCTCCCCTCAACACTGTGAACTTCTGGAGGACAAAGAATTTCCACTCTCCGCCATCCGTAGCGGCATGTGCCGGAACGTAGTGTTTGGTTTTTTTTTAATGTTTTATTTATTTTTGATACAGAGACAGACAGGGCATGAGAGGGGGAGGGGCAGAGAGAGAAGGAGACCCAGAACCGGAAGCAGGCTCCAGGCTCTGAGCTAGCTGTCAGCACAGAGCCTGACAAGGGGCTCGAACCCACAAACGTGAGATCTGACCTGAGCCGAAGTCGGAGGGTCAACCGACTGAGCCACTCAGGCGCTCCAGGAACATAGTGTTAAAATATTTGTAGAACGTGGCGCCTGGATGGCTCAGTTGGTTGGGTGCCGTCAGACTCTTGATCTCAGCTCAGGTCATGATCTCTCAGTTCGTGCAACTGCATGGAGCCTGCTTGAGATCCTCTCTCCCTCCCTCCAGCCCCTCCCCTGCTCACACTTGCGCACACACTCTCTCAAATTCAATAAACAAACAAACAAAAAAATGTGTTGAATGAAAAGAAACCAAAAGAGAGAGAGGAGGTAGGTATATGCCTGTGTGTCGGCAGGGGTGGGTATCTACCCAGACCCTTAGACTTTTCAATTTATCCTTCTTATAAAAAATATGAGCCACCCCTGGTTTTATCTAATTTCTCTTTCAACAGCTAAGGAAGTGGAGAAGTGAAGGGATTCTCCCAGGCTGGGGGGCTCTGGTTGTAGAAGGTGGAATCTGGCCATCGACCATCTTTTTGTTGTTGTTAATGTTTGTTTATTTTTTAAACACACACACACACACACACACACACACACACACACACACACACACACACTCGAGTGGGGGGAGGGCAGAGAGAGGGAGACACAGAATCCGAAGCAGTTCAAGGCTCCGAGCTGTCAGCACAGAGCCCGACGCTATCAAAACACCTTTCCGTATCCCTGTTCTTTCTAGAATTAAGAGCAAGAGATTTATTCCCCGCCCTCCCCGACTCCTTACCCCCAGCCTCCCCACAGAGCAGGGACCTCCTTCCTATTTGGCTACTTCACTAGCCCCACCATGGCTCTGCACGCAAAGCACGCCGCTGTCGGTGCCTGGCCGGCAGTCGTGGGGAGAGGTGGCAGAGAGGAAAGGTCTGCCCTTAGGGGTGAGAGAAAAGGGGGGAAGGCGGTGCTCCTAAGGGGAGCTGCACTGCTCACCCACCCCCCCGCCCCTGGCAATTTTCTGCCAGCAAGAAGCAGAATTCATTTTATACGTGGCATGAACTGCTGGTAATAGTTTGTCCTCACAGCAAATTCGCACGTGATGGTAAATGTGAATCGTTACTCAGTGATCGTGGTCGTCAGGGGAACGGCTCAGCCCCCCCCCCCACCCCTGCGCTGCAGTGTTCTGGGTTCCAGGCCCCGGGAGCATGTGTGTCTGCCGTGCACCCGGAGCCTCACCGCAGACCTGGTGGCGGGGCCTCCTCCTGGTCAGTGGTGGCATCAGCGCAGCTCAGGGCTGTAGGGAGGGTGTGGAATCAGCCGTGGGAGATCGGAAGGGCTGTTAGGCAGAGGGAACAGCAAGTGCAAAGGCCCTGAGTGGACCTCCTGCCTGGAGAACATGAGGAAGCTGTGGGCCGGCTCACCGCGGAGGAGGGGGGGGAGGGCCCGGGCCGAGGCGGGGCTCGTGCACCCTGGGGAGGGCTCGGGAGTTTATTCTGAGTCCCCTGGGAGGCCATTTGAGGTTCTAGGTAGCCCAGCGAAGCCATCTGATGTGGGCGTTGGGTCCCTGGGGAGGGACTTGGTGGAGGGTCGGGAGCAGAAGCTGAGACACCAGTGTGGGCCCCTAGCAGCCGTCCGGTGGGGAAGGTGCAGAGAAACGGACCACCGTGGACACTGTGAAGGGCCACCCGGCTTCCCGCTGGGGACCAACCCAGCCCTCCCAAGGGCTCACTCAGCCTGCGCCCATGGCCCCAACCAATGTCTGGTCGATGGCGGAAGCGTAAAGGCCCTGTCCCCTTTCCCCGATGGAGGGACAACTCAGAAGAGCCACCACCGCTTCCAAGCTCTGCTGTGGCCTCTGTCGTGACCACATCACAGCCCCACGTCTCCCCCACCCCCACCCCGGCCCCGTGTCACCGCCCTCCTCGCAGGTGAGGCCTCAGGAGCCCCTCCACCCCCTGGCAAACAAGGCCTGCAAAGCTGCCTCTGAGTCTGCTTTAGTGAACCGGCCAAAGATAGGGACTGAGCCAGAGAGCAATAAAAAAGGGGCCCGGCTCGGTGAGGCAGGTGTCTTCCCAGAGCTGGTGACTCAGGAGGCTGGCAGCCCTCCAGGCCGGCGCTATGCCCACCCCCCCTGCGGGCCCAGAAACTGGAGTCAAAGGTGAGAGGTGTCCAAAGGCAGGAAGTGAGCCCGAAGACCTTCCAGCAGCCTCAAGAACCTTTGCTCCCGGTGCTGTGGGTCTTCACAGCTTTTGTAGAAATTGCCTGGGAGTGTGTTTCTCTGAACCAGACGCCGCAAGGGTCTTATAATTGGATCCTCTCCCGAGAGAGCCCATCTCTGCTGCCTCCTTTCTGGCAGCTTCAGAGTTTCCCTGTCACCACACTTTCCAGCTCTGCACACTTTGAAACCCTGACCAGGAGCAGACATCTGAAACAGAAACGACTCCGGATTCCACATTGAACAGGACGTCTGTCTGGCCTGAAGCGTCTGCTACTGAGCCTTCTTCCTCGCCACCTTCTAGGGCCACTGAGGGCCCTTTCACCTGCCCGCCCACCCATCCACCCACTCACTCACCCACCCGCTCACTCACCGGCTCCCTCACTCCCTTCCTCACTCACCCGCCCACTCACTCACACTTGTATCCATTCATCAAACCTCTGATGTTGCTGCCCAGCAGCTACATGCTGAGATACAGACATGGAAGACATAGAAACTACTAAAACTCTGCTCTGGAATGGCTCCTGGCCAGGAAGGGGAGGCAGATCCACCTTTGATGGTCTAGTATGAACAATGGTTTATCTTCTGAGGGTGCAGTAACCATCCTATCTGGGACCAATTCAGACAGCACTGAATGCACAAAGAATTTGTTGTTCATTCTACAGGTAGTGGGGAGCCAAAGAATGTTCTTGAGTAGGAGAGGGGCATGATTAAAGGTGCAGTTGCGGTTCAAGTACTTGGTTGCATATCCATGCATCCATGGAGCCATCCTTGCATCCAGCAGGTATTTACTGAACATGTCCTATGTGCCAGACACTGCGCTGTGTTCCCAGTTCAAACAAGGCAGTTTGAAAAGGCAGTTCAAACAGTCCAAACTGCTGCCTTCATGGAACCAGCCTGGGGAGGACGGACGGATAGACAACACAGAAGTATATAAGCAGGTTCCAGACAAGACTCAGCTATAAAGAAAATGAACAGGGTGATGGCGTTGACAGTGACCAGGGGCAGGGTGGGGCCCTTTGGTTAGCTGGTCAGGGAGGACACCTCTAGGGAGGTAAGGATTCAGCTGAGGTTTATAGAAGAAACGAGGCAGTTATGGCAAGAACAGCGAAGAGAGTTACAGGATGAGGAAGGAAGGGCAAATGCAAAGGCCCTGAGGCAGGAAAGAATTTGGCTTGTTGGAGTAAAAGAAAGGAAGCCAGGAAGCCAGGATGGCTGAAAGGGAAGGGAGGAGGAGAAGGCGGGCTCCCGCAGGCTGCGGAACAGCGGGGTTGGGGAGAGAGCAGCCAGAGGCCACGGCACAGTTTCAGCGGGACAGCTGCGTGTTTTGGCTGCTGTGGGGAGCAGATGTGGCGGCAGAGAATCCAGGAAGGAAGCCATACGCACGCAGGGTGGTGGCTTGGGCCATGGAGCTGGACAGACGTAAAGGAAAAGCACAGACTGCAGGTTCAGGGTGGGATGGAGGGAAATTTGTGTTTGGGGAAACCAAGATGTCGGTTTAGGATGTTTCAAGTCCAGACAGAGTCCAGGAGAGAGATCGGGATGCTGATGGGAATCTGAGAGTCCACACACGTGCGCGCGCGCGCGCGCGCGCGCGCACACACACACACACACACACACACAGGCGTGCATTTAAAGCATTGGAAAGGGGGAGGTCACCAAGGACAAGGAAGGAGGTCCAAAGACGTTGCTGAGAGGCGACTATGAGCTTGGGGTGCCACAATTGGACTTGGCAGCAAGAATTGTGACATCGAGAGCCATTTGGTGGCACAGAGGGTGGAAATCTGATTGGAGGGGCACTGAGGAGGTGGTGGAGGGAGAAGTGGGTCAGAATCCTGACGTGGGAGGGAATGGAGAAGCGGGGCAGCCAGAGCCTGGTGTGGGCGGCTCGCCTTCGTGGGCCCCGTTATCTGGGTGGGGGCTGAGCCTCGGCGGCTCGCAGAGTGTCTGGGCTCACGGGGCCGGGGTGCCCTCCGCTGCTCGCACTTATCTGCCCTGCCTTCCGCTCTCAGCCTGGACCCAGTATCTGCGATTGGCCAGGACTTGCGGTACAAGGGGAGGGGCCCTGTGCAGGGGGTGGGGCCAGGCAGCCGGCCCAGAGAGGGTGGGCGCTGGTCAAGGTCACAGAGCAAAAGCCAGCACGGGGGCAGGGGGATGGGCAGATCAGGTGGGAACGTGTCACTCTGTCTCCCATGAGGCATTAGACATTCTGCCCTGGTGTCAGTGACAGGAACTGCCCAGCGAGTGGAGAGGTTGTGGAAGCACCTGACAGGCCCCTGGGGCCTTGTGAGGGGCACCTCCCCAAAGCAGTTCCCGGCTGGTAGAGGTGAGCTCTGGGCCCAGACTCATGACTCAGGAGCCCTGTGGGCACAGCAGGCATCTTTTAATCCCGTTCAGCCCAGCAGATGGGCCCAGACACAAATAGGCTGGGATTGGACCCTGGCTCTGCCTCTTAGTAGCTGTGGGACCTAAGGTAAATCATTAAAACTCTGGAGCCTCAGTTTTCTCCTCTGGAAAATGGGGATAACAATGATCAAGCCCTTAGAAAGGAGGATTTAAATTGCAAATCAAATCAAGCCATTCATTCCTCTGTTCAAAACCTTCCAGAGGTGTCCTCCTATCTCCTCACCCCTACAGGGCTCCCCTCCCCTGCCCGAACCCACCTCCCCACCGCCCTCCGCCCCTCGCTGCTCTTCCAACTCATTGAGCCCATGCCCACCTCAGGACCTTTACCGGCCCCTCTGCCTGGCACACCTTTCCCTCGGCTATTCCTGAGGCTGTGCCTTCAGCCCTCTCCCCAGGGCCCCTCCTCTCTCCCTCCCACACCCATCCTGCTTCATCCCTAGCGCGGAGTACTACCTGAGGGTTTCCTGTTTGTTGACTTACCTGTGTCTCCCCTGTGCCTGGGACTAGCTCACCGGTGCTGGGCCGAGGTCTGCTTAGTCCTTGGCTCTGGCCGCAGATTCACAGAAAGCTGTGCTCTCCAAACAGTAGCTCCTATAACTTTTTAAGAACTCCTTCTAAGTCCTTCCAAGTACCCAACGCTTCGTGGGTGGAGAATCTCCCCCGTGAGCTCCCGTATTCATTCAAAACCATCTCCCCAAGCAGGACCGCAGGCCCCGGGCTGGGCGCTGGGACGAGGCTGCGGGCTGCGGTCCCCTTCCTGGCTGTGCCGGCGCTCGGGTCCCCAGCCTCCCACAGCCCCCAGGGCCACAGCCCCGGTCTCCGCGTGTCTGCCGTCCCCTCTCTGGGGCGGCCGACTTTTCCAGCAGGACTTCACGCGCCGGTGGCCACGGCCGCTGCTGTGTGGCTTTCTGCTCCCGGGTCTCAGCTCTTGCCGCTCCCCGACCCTGGCCTGCAGGCGAGCTGTAAGTGTGTTTGCACGGCTGTGCAGGGCTCGCCCGCCTGCCTTCGGGCCGGTGCACACCTGCACTCACCTTGATGCTTCCTCAGGTCTCTGTCATCAACGGGGGCCTCAGCCTGGCTGCTGTACAGTCGGCACCCTGTGTGAGGCCCTTGTTACCCCTGCCTTACAGATGGGGAAACCGAGGCACGGCCCAGGAGACCACATCTGCCTGTGGCCAGAAAGCACTACACTTTGTAGTGTTGGTCCTGTTTTCACTCCATTTTAAGGACAAGGGAACTGAAGCTCAGAGAGTGAGATGACGTGGCCAAGGTCACCCAGCCAGCGAAGGGCGGGGCTGGATTTGGAACGGGGCCGTGGGACCTCAGAGCCGTCACACTCCTGCCCTGCGTGTCCAGGGGACCGGGCCACCTGTGTTTCTCTCTCTAACTCTGGGAGACACGGATCTACTGAGAAGCTCCAGGCTTTCCGTCATTCCAGCCAGAACCTGCCGGGCGACGGCAGGAGGGGGCCACTGCTCGGGCCACCTCCGGCCCTTACTGTCTGGATGTCAGTGAACCTCTGTGTGGCCAGGTCTGGCCCGGCCCCTGTCCACATGGCTTCCTGGTGGCATAAGGGCTTTCAGCCAGAAACTGGGCCTGGCCTGGGGAACCACCACCCAGAGGAGCAGGGCCTGCCCAGACAGAGCTGAGCAGCCCCGGGACTTCTGCACTTGTATTCCCCCTTCCAAGAGGCTCTCCTCAGTCTCCCATGACCAGTCCCTTCTCATTCTTCAAGTCGCAATTCAAGTGTCACCGTTTCAAAAAGGCCCTTCCCGACCATCCTGCTCACTGTAATATGAGCATCCAAGAGGGAAGGTAGTTTGTCTTTTGTGTGGGGAGGAACCTGACAATAAAGAAGTTAAATTCCAATAAAATCCCTTCTGCTGGTGATATGTGTTGTAAAAATAACCAGCTGATGGGTAGAAAGTGCCTGGGCTGGGGGCCTCTCTGAGGCAGTGACATTTGAGCAGAGACCTGAATGAAACGGAGGAGCCATGCCAGTGTCTGGGGGAAAGAGATTTCCAGACAGCAGGAACAGCAAGTGCAAAGGTCCTGAGGCAGGGATATGCCAATGTGTGTGAGGTACAGCGAGGAGGCCAGTGTGTCTGGCAGAGAAAGGCTGAGAGAAGGATGGCGGGGGTTGAAGTCAGGAAGAGAAGGTTGGTGGGGGAAGGGAGGGCAGATGGCTGCCGTTGCTCTGAGAGGAGTTCCATGGGACTCGGTCTGAGGCAGGTTTCCACAGCCTCCCTTCAGCTGCCTTGGCTAGTGGACTCGACGGGGCAAAAACGGAAGAAGGGGATTTACTCATCCAACAAAACGAAGCCCCTACTGTGTGCCTGGCAGAGCCCTGCCACTGACATACAGCAGTGAAGCCATAGCAAAAACCTCTGCCCTCAGGGGGCTCACATGCTTGAGATGGGAGCCTGATGATAAACCGGAGCAGCCAGTGTGTCAGGTGGCGGAGTGGAGAAAACCACGTGTGGAGCGTCTGGGAGTGTCAGGGAGCGTCTGGGAGTGTCGGCAGCATGCAGGCACTGGCTAGCAGTATTCACACCGCGCATGCCCGTGAGCTCGGAGGGGGGCAGCAGCCTCTCCTTGTGGCCGGATCCTAGACCCCAGCGTGGGGCTTTTGGCTCCGAAATGGACTCCTGCTTCATTCCACCTGGGGGGAAATTCAGAGCTATGGTGACCTGCCCAGAGTCACGTGGCTGATAAATGGCAAACTCTGGAACCCAGCTCTCCCCGCCCCCTCCCCCGGCCGTGGGGTGAATGAAGTTGACTCTCGGGGTTGCACCGTCTGGAGTGTCTGCCTCCCCGTGGCCTCGGGGCCAGCTCTGTCCGGCCGTGACCTCTGCTGGCTGCCTACTCTGGGCTTAGAGGCCCAGCCGAGCCGGTGGGCCCTCCGGAAACGGATGCGATGCGCCGGCACCGCGGCGTTGGCTCTGATAACTCTGGAGCAGTTTTTCCCTCCAGCGGATACCTGGCCATGTCTGGAGACAGTTTTGGTTGTCACCTGGGGAGGCGGGCGCAGGCTGCTGACCTGGGATGAGTGGAGGCCAGGGACGCTGCCGAATGACCTGCAGGGCACAGGACGACGTGCAGAACAGAGTGATCGCGTCCAAACCCGGCTCGCCGCGCGCTGGCGCCACCTGGTGGCTCCACGCGACAACGCGGCAGCGCCGGGAGAAGCCAAGACTTAGAACCGATCCCTCCAGGGTTCATGTGAGGAGGATGGTATCAGTGGCAGCAGCGTCCCGGTTCGCCCGGGGCTCACCGTGTGCCAGGTTACTGCGAAGTGTTTCGTTCGGATAAACCCAAGCGCCCCCTCCACACTCACAGGCAACGGAGGATGGACGCGTCTGAAACCGAACTCCCCACCTTCCCTGACTCAAAGGCAGCTCCATCTGGAGAGATGCACAGGGAGTTGTCCCCAGGCCTCTCTGTCACCCCCATGCCCCTCCCTGCTCAGAACCCCCCACGGCTCCCACTGCATTCACAGTGAAAGCCAAAGTCCCAAGTAGCCCACAAAGCCCCGCCCACTATTTAAAATCGAAACTCCTCCCTGCCTCCCTCCTTCCCCTCTGCCCTCTATTTTTTATGTACAGCAAGAATCTGCAGTGACATGTTTTACTTCTTTATCTTCCCTCGTGCCTACCTGCTCCTTGTGAACAGCTCCCTGGGGACAGGGGTGTGTCTGTTGGGTCACAGCACTCGCCAGCATCCAGCTCTGACAACAGGGGCTCAACAAGTATTTGCTGAATGGGTGAGTTGTTGGATCCTCACTGCTCCCCGCCCCCCACACAGCCTCACACTAGAAATGTGTGGGTTCTAATCTCACTTCCACCACCAAGGCTGTGCCACCTCAGACAGGCTAGTTAACTTCTCTGGGCCTGAGCTTCCTAAGAGGAATAAAATAGTACGCACTCATTGTGTTCTGAGGGCATTCATTCACAAGCGTTCAGAGTGGAATGTGGCCCCACCGACATGCTCGGTAGAGACTGTGCCTTACTTCAGTCACCACTCCCAGACTTCTCCTTCCATCCCTTCCATCCCCAAGCCCCTGAAGGGGAAGACTTATGCCTTTGTCACGTTCTTTTGTCCTTTGCACGTAGTAGGTGCTCATTAAATAGTGGTGTTGTGGGAAGGGAGGGACATAAATGTTTGAGGCATGCCTTCTATTTGTCATGCACTGCGAGGCAGCCTCTCCTAGTTTATGGGTGAACAAACTGAGGCTCCCAAAGGGCAGACGTAGCGCCCCCCCCCCTCCCCCCCGCTGTCCGCCAGCTGGTGAGGTGCCCTCTTTCCAGCCAGCTCTGGGGAGGAGGGTCAGAGACCCAAGGGAGCAGAAGGAAGGGCTGTCATTCCAAAGAGTGGCCAGCAGGGGGCGAGCGGCGATCTGGAATGCCTGTGGCTTACAGGACCAGCACCACCACAAGAGTGAGCGCCTCCTTAAATTCTGCACCCTTGGCACCAGGCTCTGGTCTAAAAGGCTCTCTCCTACCAGATATGCGTTTCTCCAGCTCTGGGTAGAGCACTGAGGCTCCTCAAGGGGCCGTGAGCGTCCCGCATGTATGAACCACTTGCCCTTCAGGACAACCAGAATGAGCCGGGTACTGTTCCTGCCCCCATTATTCAGAGGTGGTAACTGAGGCGGGGCAGGTGACGTCCCTAGCCAGAGGCAGTGCTCTTCCACACTGTGTGTTGGCTGTACGGAGGCAGATCTCCTGCCTTCGGCTAGATAGGTGTCAGGACTGTATTAGGCATCTGCTCCTTGGGGGAGCGTATCTGCATGCTGACCAATCGGACGGAGGCAGACAGGTGTGCCCACGAGGGTGGCAGAGTACAGTCATTTGTTTACAACATCGGTGGACCCTCCGTATGTCAGAGAACCGGGGAGCTGGCACAGCCCAGAGAGGGGCAGCCTGACCTGGCCTCAGGGGGTGCTGCAGGCAAAGGGGGGAGCCCCCCACGCCTGGGGTTTTCAGGGAGGAACGATAGTCGTGCCCGGGTAAGTGGTGGGACATTTCAGGCTGAGGCGACAGTGCGTACGAAAGCCCCGGGTGATTCAAGGAATCACGACTTAGCGATTTAGGAATTAACATAAAGAGGTGGGAGGGCACCTGGGTGTCTTGTGGGTTAAACATCAGACTTTGGCTCAGGTCATGAATTCTGCAAGTTTGTGAGGTTGAGCCCCGCGTCGGGCTGTGTGCTGACAGCTAAGAGAGTTGAGCCTGCTTTGAATTCTGTGTGTGTCTCTCTCTGCCCCTTCCCTGCTCACACTCTGTCTCTGTCTCTCTCTCTCCAAAATAAATAAACATTTAAAAAGCTTTATAGGAAGATGGGAAGAAGGCAAGATGAGGCACAGAGATCGTGGGGCTGAATTCTCGGAGACCGAGAGGCGGGGCAGATCCTGGGGGTGGACACAGGACACACAGCGAGCCATGGCCCTCCACCTTCGGGAACCTCAAAGGGCCTCCCCTTTTACAGACAGTGAAGTTGAGGCTCAGAGAGAGGTGGGCGCAGGTCACCCAACCAGAACGTGGCTGCGCTTGAACCGGCTCAGCAGATCTCTGTGCTTTGCTGCTGCTGCCTTTTTTTTTTTTAAGTTTTTCTTTCTTTTCAGAGGGAGAGCATGCACGTACACACACACACACACACACACACGTGAGCGAGTCAGGGAAGGGAAGAGAGAGGAAGAGGGACAGAGAGAGAATCCCGAGCAGGTTCTGTGCCACCAGTGAGGAGCCCAACGCGGGGCTTGAACTCACCACCCGGGAGGGAGATCATGAGGAGGGCCCCCCAGATGACCCGATCCTTGGCTGCTTCTTGAGGAAACACCGTGAACTCAGGAGAGGGGTTCACTGCGCTCTGACTGAACGGATGAACTTAGGGAGTCTTTCTCAGCCCTGGCTCTGTGTGGAGTGTCTCCCCAGCGCTGTCTCATTGGATCCTCAGAAATAATTTTATGAGGGAAGTGCTATTCTTTTTCTTTCCTTCACAGATAAAGAACCAATGCTCAGAGAGGGCAAGTGATTTGCCTGAGATCACACAGCCCACACAGGTCAGAAGCAGGACCTGAGCCCAGGCCCTCGGGCTCTGCAGTCTGCCCTCCTACCTGGGGCCCCGAGTCGCCCCATCCCCAGTCGGCTCTGGGTTGTGTGCTGCTCTGCTGTCCATCATGTAGACTTTGAATCAATTCCCACCCACATTTTATTTTTGTAGGTGAATCTGTGTCCATATGAAGGAAACTATATATCATGAGCAGCAATGGAAATCCTATGTCATTTGTCACAAAGATAAAAGTAAGAGCTAAATAAAGTCATTATATTCTTGCCAGGTACTCTTGCTGGCCTGGCTGGGAGCAGAGACCTGCTGGAGTTTGTTAAAGGGATGCGAGAGGGGTGCCTGGCTGGCTCAGTTTGAGAAACATGCAACTCTTGATCTCGGGGTTGTGGGTTCAAGCCCCACATAGAGGCTAGAGGTTATTTAAATAAAAAATCTTAAAAAAAAAAAAGGAAAAAAGGACATGAGAAAGTCAGGCGACAAGGACATATACCAGCAGCAAGAGATGCTCAGACCAGGGATGAGGGAATCCCTGTGGGGGAAACGACCCCTCATGACTGGAAGCCCTAGATTGCCTAGAACAATCCACAGTCCTCACGGCTCCCACCAGCTGAGGAAGCCGCTGGACCCCAGGCCAGATGGTTCTCCTCAGCTCCTCTCATCTGTGTAGGCCCTGCACCCACAGACGCAGCGTCAGTGCCCAGGTTAGGGCCGGGTGGGGGGGGGGGGGGGGCCCTGGCCACCGAGATCACTCCCTGCTTCTCCCCGCGGAATCCCTCTGGCGGGTATGCAGCTGGTGCTCGCCCAGGCCTCCGGGGCCTGGGGTGCAGGGACCCCGTGGTCGGTGGCTGGTCTTACTCTCTTGTTTGTAGTAGAAAAACGTTTCCTGTACCACTGCCTCTTTCCTAGGGAGGGTTTGGAAACCATTTCCAGATGAGAAATAAGTTCGAGGGAAGAGAAACTAAAATTATTGGCCATTCTGCCACCAGCCCGGAGACCAGCCCGCAGAGGTGGAGTGGGCGGGGCTGAGAGAGGGGTGGGGGTGGGGCCGGATGTCTGCCCCGGCTGAGCTGCGGCCTGGCCACGTGGGCACCCCAAACAGCCTCGGCCCCTGCGTTTTGGGGCTCCCCACCCAAGCCAGGCGCCCCCCACACATCCTCGTCCTTGCGGGTGTCCCCATCAGGCCTCTGGATGCAGCTGCGGGTCTTGCAGGAAATGCCAGCGCTGGAGCCCGTGGAGCGCGTGGCGGGCTCCCAGCAGCCCACCCCTGGCCTGGCATCTGGCATCCTGCCCCGGGAGGGTCTGCAGATCGCTGCGCACAGCAGACAGATTGCCAGGAAGAGAAAGGGATGGAGCAGGAAATGGAAAGGGAAAGAGACTTAAAAGACATTGAGTTTTTAAAAAATGAGCAAGACAAAGTATCCTGAGAGCCCATAGAGATGATAGAGGGGGAGAGAAACAGAGGTGATGACCTAAGCCAGGGTAGGGGTTCCTGCTGGGAAGGGGGCTGGGGGACGGGGTTCCTGCTGGGAGGGGGGGGGGGGTCTCAAGAAAGTATGTTTTTTTTAACCGGAGTTATTAAGGTATCTATTTGTGCCACCTGGTTTTCTCTATCTGTGTTTTATTTAAAAAAAGAAAAAAAGAGGGGCGCCTGGGGGGCTCAGTCGGTTAAGCCTCCGACTTCAGCTCAGGTCATGATCTCACAGTCTGTGGGTTCCAGCCCCGCATCAGGCTCTGTGCTGACAGCTCAGAGCCTGGAGCTTATGTCTTTGGATTCTGTGTTTCCTTCTCTCTCTGACCCTTCCCTGCTCATGCTCTCTCTCTCTCAAAAATAAATAAAACATTAAAAAAAATAAAGGGACAAGTGGTGGTAATCTGGAAAGGATGAAAAAACCTTAAAAAAAAAAGTAAAGAGAAAAAAGATTTTTAAAATCCTGGAGGTTCCCTCCTTGCAGAGGGAGGAAGAGAGGCTCCGCTTGGGATGAAGTGGCTGTCCCGTGGGGGGTGCAGGGGTGAAGAGGCTGTCCCGTGG